>NC_142928.1:105054521-105124693 GCF_046866305.1 Octopus bimaculoides
TAGGTCCAGTCTTCTCTATCTCTAACAAAAATTTTGAAATCTACTTTGGATTCCCTTCTGCATTAATGATCATTTCTCTCCTTGGTGATCAAATTAGAGGACCTCATTAAAACCGTTTGGTTAGTAGTAGTTATTGTTGTTCAGCCTAAATGAGCAGATGTATGAGTCAAAGCAATCCAACTGTGACTAACCACATCTTTTTCCCTAAATGCAAGGAAATTGGGACCACATTATCCAAAATGTTCTTTCCTCAGCTATTAGTGAGTAATTTGAGTGATGTTAGCAGCTGTTTCTAACAGGCTGAGCAACCTAATTCCAACCCATTCATCAAGTGTCTCTACCTGTCAATAGATTATCTAATGCATCATTCTTTGATAAGAAAGGTGTCATTTAAAGGAAATTTGGCAGCTATTTCTAACCAGCCAAACGACAGCACAGAATCTCTCTCATTGGCTCATTTTACATCCTTTTATGTAAGCATATTTCGATTAAAAGTTTATGGAGTCAATATGGTGTCAATTCAATTTATGGTCACAACATGTGCATATATGTGAGCACACATACACACAGCTCTCTCACTCACATGTGTGTGTGTGTCTATGCGTGTGTATGTATATATATATATATATATATATATATATATATATATATATATATATACACACATACACATAAACACAGAGCTATCTGGATCACTAACTTTATATACACTATGAGCTAAAATGTAATTTTATTAGCTTGGTTGACTAATTTTACATATTAGCATGACTAACTCACTTTACATCTGTTTCTACTAGTCTCAGTTATTAACTTTACATAACATGTACCAAAGAATAGTCCTACCAGCATAGGTCATAAGTTGTGACACATATACACACAGATCTGCCTGCCTGCCTGCCTACCTATCTATCTACTTATCTATCTATCTACTTATCTATCTATCTATCTATCTATCTACTTGTCCCGATGCCACCATCACGAAACTAGAACGCATACTTTTCCGCTTTCTGTGGAAGGGTGACGTTCCGATGGTGAGGCGATCCATTTGCTGTCAACAACCGTTACGTGGAGGACTGGGGATGCCGTGGTTAATGATGCGCAGACATGCGCTGAGACTGCGGCATCTCTGGAACTTCATTGACGACGGTGAACAGGTGTGGGCGCCGTTTGTGAGGCACGCCTTCCCGCAGCTCGTCTCACTCACCGAACTGCAAACATGGATCAGGAAGAGACCGAAACTGGGCGAATGGCACCGCGAGTGTCGCCAAGCTCTACAACAGCTCTGCCGTCCGGGATCAAACTTGTGCAACTTCCAAACGACCAATGCGTTCTATAGAGGACTAGTGGAGGGGAGGTCTGACGACACTCTCGGGGCAAACCTGGGTGTCGACGAGAAATTCTTAACCCGCCTTTTCAAGACGACGTTCGGGCCGGGGCCAATGGATAATTTCCAGAGATCCCTGGCTTGGCAATGCTATCGAGACGCACTACCAGTTCGAGAGAAGATCTACAGACACGGTTCGAAAACCACCGGACCGACCTGCCCGAGATGCGGTCAGAGCGACGAAACCGTTCTGCACGCACTCGTGCAGTGTCCAGATATTTCGTCGAACGGCTGTTGTCGCGTGTGGGACGAGCCCACTTATCAGCCGAGTCTATCGTGAATATTGTTCCGCCACCTTCCTTTAAACGGGAAGGAAAAACGGTTTTTGTAACACTGATAGCTATGGCAAAAGAATGCGTGTGGTGGACGCGTTTGAAAGGTCTACAAACAAACACTCTCCTCTCTGGTCAGTCCCTCGTCAACTTTTTCAAGTACCACTTGAAAAGGAGGATGAGGATAGAGAGGAAAGTGTTGTCGAATGAAAGTTTCAATAAAAAATGGGTAAATGTGGCAAGAATGGTAAGAATGAAAGACGACACCATTTTAAGCATAGACTTGTAACAAAAAGAGACAAAAAGAGAGAAGGTACTTACTTTCATGTACCTTTAAAAAAAAAAGCCTGAGGTGACCGTGGTCTTTTCCGTAGGTTTTTCTCTCCACGGATAAACCTAATCTGTTCCCCGTTTTTTACATCGACTGTGATACACGATCCCTATTGATCGCCCCCTCCCACGTTTTTTTTTTTTTTTTTTTTCTTTTCTTTTCTTCCCGCGATCCCTTTTGATCCAAATTATCCCCCCCCCCCCCAAAGCTCTACTTTGTAATTTGTCCATTTTCTGTATTTAGCCCTGTGTGGCTATAATAAAAAGATATCTATCTATCTATCTACTTATCTATCTATCTATCTATCTATCCATCCAACTATCTATCTACTTGCCTATCTATCTATCCATCTATCTACTTGCCTATCTATCCTGGCATGGGTGGGGCCCTGATCAATTTAGATCAATCGAAAGCTTTCGATAGGGTAGACCATCAATACTTAGAGGCTGTCCTCATAGCAGCCGGCTTCGGTCCCATTTTCCGCGGCTGGATGGCTGCTTTGTACAGAGGCATCCGTTCGGTAGTTCGCGTCAATGGGCATCTATCAAGACCCTTCGACATTGCACGTTCGGTCCGTCAGGGATGCCCCCTCTCGTCGCTTCTGTACGTGTTGACTCTCGAGCCACTACTGCGGAAGCTGGCGACGCTGAGGGGCATCCCGCGAGAGTTGGGATGCGGGACGAGCGTGTCGGCATACGCGGACGACGTCACCGTCATAGTGTCTAGCCAAAAGCACATCGAGCTTGTCGGCGAGACACTGAGAGACTACGAAGCGGTAACGGGAGCGAAAATCAACCGGGATAAGTCAGTAGGCTTGCGGCTCGGCACCTGGAGAAGCAACCCCATGCCGTCAAGTAGCGCCTCCGTCGTGGGACGTTGGACTGACGGTCCGGTTGAGATGCTCGGGGTCTGGTTTGGTCCAGACCTCCAAACGGAGAAGAACTGGGACGAGATAACGAGAAGGGTGGCCACTCTAGCCCGGCAATGGGCCGAGAGGAAGCTTTCCCTGAAAGGTCGGGCGGAGGTGGCAAACACGTACATCGCGTCCGTCATCTACTACCGCCTGACCGTCGTTCCTTGTCCCGACCCTACCATCACCAAACTGGAGCGCATCCTCTTCCGCTTCTTGTGGAAAGGAAGCGTTCCGATGGTTAGGCGATCCGTTTGCTGCCAACACCCGTTAAAAGGAGGACTGGGCATGCCGTGGTTGATGATGCGCAGACACGCGCTGAGACTGCGACATCTCCGGCTCTACGTAGACAGCGGTGAACAGGTGTGGTCACCGTTTGTGCGGCGCGCTTTCCCGCAGCTCGTCTCCATGACCGAACTGCAGTCATGGATCAAGAAGAGGCCGAGGAAGGGCGAATGGCACCGCGAGTGTCGCGCTGCTCTTCGGCAACTCCAACAACCCGGGTCAACCTTGAGCGACTGCATCACAACTAACGCATTCTATAGTGGATTAGTGGAGGGAAGGTACGACGACGATCTCGGGGCGAACCTGGGCGTCGACGAGGAATACCTGACCCGCCTGTTTAAGACGACCTTCGGGCCGGGACCTATGGACAACTTCCAGAGATCCCTGGCCTGGCAGTGCTATCGAGAAGCACTACCCGTTCGGGATAAGCTCTACAGGCATGGCTCGAGAAACACGGGGCCGACCTGTCCGAGATGCCGGCAGAGCGACGAAACCGTTCTGCACGCACTCGTACAGTGTCCCACCATTTCCGAGCTGTGGGCTTACGTCGAACAACTGCTATCGCGTGTGGGACGAGTCGGTCTATCAGCCGAGTCTATCGTGAATATTGTCGCGCCTCCTTCCTTTAAACGGGAAGGAAGAGCTATTTTCATCGTACTTGTGGCTATGGCGAAAGAATGTGTATGGTGGACGCGTCTGAAAGGTCTAGAGACAAAGACTTTCCTCTCTGGGCAATCTCTCATCAACTTCTTCAAGTATCACCTGAAGAGGAAGTTGAGAGTAGAAAGGGAAGTCTTGTCTAGTGAATGCTTCAAAAAAAGATGGGTGAATGTAGCAAGGATGGCACGTGTGAACGACGGAGCCATCTTGAGCATAACCCTATGAACAAGAAAAAAAAAATAAAACAAAAAGGCAAAAGAGAGTCACTTACTGTTATAGTTTCTTCAATGAGAATATTGACCAAGGTTACCGTGGTCTTTTCCGTGGGCTTTTCCTTCCACGGCTAAACCTAAACTGTCCTCCCCTCTTTTTACACGAGAACATTACTGTGTGATACACGATCCCTATTGATCGGCCTTTCCTTTTCTTTTTTTTTCGATCCCTTTTGATCGAACTGCCCCTTTTTCCCTTCCTACGATCCCTTTTGATCGACACCACCAATTTTTTTTTTTTTTTTTTTTTTTTTTTTTTTTCCTTCCTTCCCCCTCCCAAAAAGAAAAGCTCTACATTGTATTTGTCCCATCTTCGTTGAGCCCTGTGTGGCTAATAAAAGAAATGTATCTATCCATTTATTTATCCATCTATCCAAAACCCACCTTCCCACCCACCCATCCATCCATCCATCCATCCATCCATTTGCTGTCAACACCCGCTAAATGGAGGACTAGGCATGCCGTGATTGATGATGCGCAGACATGAGGTGAGACTGCGATTACCTCTACAGGCACGGTTTGAGAAGAACCGGACCGACTTGCCCGAGATGCGGTCAGAGTGACGAAACTGTTCTGCACAAACTGATGCAGTGTCCAACCATTTCGGACCTGTGGACTTATGCCAAACAGCTGCTGTCATGTGTGGGATGAGTTTGCCTATCGGCCGAGTCTATCTTGAAATTTGCTCTGCCACCTTCCCTCAACTGGGAAGGCAAGGTGCCCATGGTGAAAGATTGTGTGTGGTGGACTCGAGCAAAAGGATTAGAGACAAACACTTACCTCTCTGGTCAATCGCTCATCAACATTTTCAAGTATCACTTGAAAAGGAAGGTGAGAATGGAGAGGCAGGTTTTGTCTCATGAAAGTTTCAAAAAAAGGTGGGTGAATGTAGTAAAGATGGTGCGTGCGAGTGACGAAACCACTTTGAGCATGATCCTGTAAATCCAAAAAAGAGAGAGAGAGAGCACTTTGCTCTCATGTGCTTATTCCCTCCCTGCCTGAGGTTACTGTGGTCTTTTCCGTAGGCTTTTCTTTCCATGGATAAACCCTTTTTACATTTTAAAAATTCTTCTGTGATACACGATCTCTTTTGATCATTTTTTTTTTCCTGATCCCTTTTGATCGGAATTTTACTTTTTGTTCTTATTTTCCCCTTTTTATCGTTTTCAAAAAGAAAAGCTCTACGTTTGTATTTGTCCCCTCTGTGTTCAGCTCTGTGTGGCCAATAAAGAAAGTTATCTATCTATCTACTTATCTATCTATCTAACTGTTTCTATCTATCTATATAAACACCATAGCCAAAAACACTCACACACATGATCAATATACATTTATGCTTTGTAAATGAGAAAAATAGTACTCAGTACATGCAGGAGAGTATATTTATTTGAATTAAGTCAATGATTCACTCTATAGTTTTGCATGATGTGCTCATTCAGTCTTTACTGCCTCCACTGTCTCATAGATAGGAATGTGTGGGTGTGTTTGTGGAGAGGGGGCACATATGTGAGAGAGAGAGAATGCATGTCTGTGTGTGTGTGTGTGTGTGCCTACTTATAAATCTCTGTAGTAACTATTATATGCTGATAGATGACCTAATTCTTCTAGTTCAATGTAAAGAAGAGGTGGTAAAGAAATTCCAGACATAGAAGCAAAACCTTAAACTGAGAGGTCTTTAAGATTTATAGAAAAAGTAGCATTTTGGCAAGTTGGGTAACAGACAGGCATCTCAGATATGGTACATATGAAAGGAGCACTAAGAGTACATAAAACAGACTCTCTGAGATGTCAGCGTGGCTCTCAAAGAGTATTTGATAGTTCCTGTTACCTAGATGACCTTATTAGCAGTGGGGATAGAGGTTTTGAAAGCATAGTAGCAATTTATTAATCACAAGGACATCCATTCATCATCCACAAGCACATATTGTGTGGTAACATTTACCAAGTTTTTTCACTGATTGTTTTAGGTGACTAAGTAAGTTGCAAGTAGATTTAGGCGTCCTCTAGGGCTTCAGCATTCTTGATCCTAAAGAATGTCTAGGATGTGGATGCTGGAGTGAATGAGGACTGCACCAGTTTGCTGGCTAGTAGCTATTACAACTGAGCAGATAGAAACAATGTCAAATGAAGTGCCTTGCTCAAGAACAAAATGCGCCACCCAGTCCATTTATAGATATATGTATATACATATGCATATAAATATATATATGCATATAAATATATATATGCATATAAATATATATATATATATATACATATATATATATATATACATATACATATATATATATATATATATATATATGCATGTATATGTGCATACATATGCATATATATATATATATATATATATATATATATATACATATGCATATATATATATGTATATGTGTATGCAGATAACATGGGTTTTTTTCAAGTGCTTCATAAATAACAGAAGCATAGATATGAAAGTGGATACTTGGGCAGCTTGTTTGAAAGTCCCATTATCATTTGCTTCACAGTTAGGTCTCCCAATTGAATCATGCCACAATGTTCAGATCTAAAGGTTGCTGGATCTACCTGAGTGACATTTAATCTCAACAACACCGACGAGTCACAAAAATTTATTGTGCTAGACAGCTCATACTTTTTTTGGCTGATTGGAAAGGATATTATTAAAGGCAGTTCATTTTGTTTCACTTTAAACATGGATGTTTAAACCCCCCAGAGGTTAAAGGTTTTGTGGCCTGAATTAACTGCTCTGATGCGAGATATAGCATGATGAGTTCAGCGAGACACATTCCAGCACATATGGAAAAAAAAGTTAAAGATGAATTGAAGAGGTTGGAAAGGATGAGTATCATCACCCCATCAGATTACTCTGGATTCAGATGAGCCTCATTTATGGTATGGCTGAGACAAAAGAATAAATCTCTCTCGATTACAAGGCTCATTAAAATGCACATATTGACACCTATTCTTTTCCCATACCATCAATTGATACTATTTTCTCTGGTATATCAAGTGTAAAATTTTTCTCCACTCTCGATTTAAAACATGCATATTGGTAAATACCTTTAGTGGAGGAAGCAAAGCATATTTGTGCTATTAATACAACCAATGGTCTCTACCTGGTTAACAAATGGGCCTTAAGAATTTGAATGGCATATTTCAGAACCGCATGGAAACTCTACTAAAAGGGATCGAAGGAGTCAGGGTAGACCAAGATGATATCCTCATCTATGCTAGTAGTGAAGCAAAATTGACGAGCAGAGAAAATGTGATAGTTGCAAGGCTAACCAAGGCACAGTTCTCCATTAACAAAGAAAAGTCCTTCTCCAGATGAAGAAATTTGACTATCCTAGGAATGAACATATCTGAAGAGGGTATATATCTATCTTAGGAATTGGTAGCAAAACTAAAGGACATACAAGTACCAAATTTGAAGGAAGATATTGACAAAATATTGGGTCTGACGAATTACAAAAGGTTTGTCCAGGCATACGCTGAAAAAGTAGAACCACTCTTATCAGCTAGATCTAAAGAATTTAAATGGGGTAAAGAGCAAGAAAAGGCCTTCCGTATGCTTATCACTCTCACTGTAGATGCATCTTTGATTGCAGTAGCTGGGGTGTTATCCCAGGAAGGACACCCAGTAGCATTCAGAAGCTACAACTTTAGCCAGGTACAATGAAATTGGTCGAACATAGACAGACAAGCTTATGCAGTAGTATGGTGCATAGACAGACTGCGGCATTTCCTTCTAGGAAAGCAGTTTTATCTGGAAACAGATCACCAGCCTTTAAAAACCCTGTTTGCAAAGGATTTAGATGTATCTTGACGTGCTTCACAGAAAATAACCAGGTGGAGTTTGATTCTATCACAGTACAATTTCGTCATTAAGTATGTTCCAGGTAAAAGTATTCTGCATGTTGATGCTCTCTCTTGATTGCAAGGATACCTAACTGAGTCTGCAAGGATACCTAACAGTGACAGTGCGACCATATCAAGTTCCCAGGTTCATCCAGCCTATGACAATGGAAAAACAAACCTTCAGTTGATGATGACAATGTTAAATTTTTTTAACAATGTTAATTTAGCATTGCTAAATTTATATGCCATATATATCATTAATAAATATATATATATACACACATATATATATATATATCTAATAATATATAAAATAAAGATGTGTGTGTGTTCACTTTCCATGTGAAAATGCCTTTACCATATATATATATCTTCTTTTATTCTTTTACATGTTTCAGTCATTTGACTGTGGCCATGCTGGAGCACTGCCTTAAAGGATTTTTTAGTCAAAGAAATCGGCCCCAGGACTTATTCTTTGTAAGCCTAGTACTTATTCTCTCAGCCTCTTTTGCCAAACCACTAAGTTACAGGGACATAAACACACCACCATTAGTTGTCAAGTGATGGTGGGAGGACAAACACAGACACAAAGAGATACACACATATAAATACATGCACATATATATGATGAGCTGCTTTCAGTTTCTGCCTACCAAATCCACTCACAAGGCTTTGGTTCGCCTGAGGCTATACTAGAAGACACTTGGCCAAGGTACCATGCAGTGGGACTGAACCTGGTTGGGAAGCAAGCTTTTTACCACGGTGCCACTATGCCCTCAACAGAAAAAAGGCTTTCCTATCCATGTCGGACTTGAACCAACATCCCTTTGTTAATGGGTTTATATGCGCCTTTATTAGACTATTTTCCTTTGTCATTGCACATGATTGCCATAAACTTTAAGCTTATATAAAAATATTATTATTATTGTTTACAGGATTGTAAAACATGGCACCGTATAAAAAAAACCATTCGCACCGAAAGCATATATACATATACTTACAGTGAATAAAATGTCATCTAAATTAAGCAAAAATGAAAATAACACTGATGCCTCATTTTAACAGATATATTTACCAAAATTACACAAAAATATTTTGAAATACTGAAGAGTAAATTTATTCAATAAAATCGCCATTGGCTTCAACCACAGCCACCAAATGACTTCAGAATCTCTTGCAACTCTTCTGGATGGTTCCCTTGTTTAAGTTGGTAAATGCTGCCATAATTCTTACCTTCAGTTCATCTTTGGTGTTACAAGGAGTTTTGTTGGTCTCTCACTCAACTGCACCCCACACATAATAATCAAGGAGGTTGCAGTCTGGGGAGTTAGGTGACCAAATTCAAAGGGTGATGTGGTCGCAGAAATTGTCTGACAGCCATGACTGGGTTCTCCTGCTTGTGTGGAATGGTGCAGAGTCCTGTTGCCAGATATAGTGTCTTCCAGCAGCCACCCTCTTTAACCAGGGCAGCACTAGATGCAGGCCTCCATGTCGAGCCTAAGGCCATGTGGGAAGATGAATGGAGTCATAACATCGCCATCACTAGTGATTACTCCAAACACCATGATGTTGACTAGATGTTCGATTTTTATCACTCTTGGTACATGTCCTCAGACTGACACCCAAACACTCTGAAATGTTCGTACTGGAGCTTCTGGCATGAATGCCAAGCAGCACACCATGTCATTTCAAAATTTCTGGCAGAGCGAATTGCGTCATGGTGCTGTTTTTCTCACAGATGGTGCCCAATTGACCCTACTATTCTGTGTAGTTGACAAAATCAAAAATAAACAATGAACATGCATGAAATTAAAAATATAAAATGGTGACAATTTACCCATCACACCCTCTGTGTGTGTGTGTGTGTATATATATATATTGTTTATGTGTTTCATGTTATTTGCATTGTTGGTGACGTCCTGTACCCATATATGCATGTATATATATATTTATATCTATATAGACCTGTTGAGGCAAGTGAAATCACTGTCGTGGCTGATGACAGTACCGCCTGATTGGTACCTGTGCCAGTGGAACATTAAAAGCACCATTCGAGCGTGATCATTGCCAGGGCCACTTACTGGCTCCTGTGCTGGTGGCACATAAAAAAAAGCACCATTCGAGTATGGTCGTTGCCAGTGCCACCAGACTGGCTCCTGTGCATGTGGCATGTAAAATGCATCATTTGAGCGTGGCTGATGCCAGTACCGCCTGACTGGCCCTCGTGCCAGTGGCACGTAAAAGCACCCACTACACTCTTGGAGTTGTTTGCGTTAGGAAGGACATCCAACTGTACAAACTTTGCCAGATAAGATTGGAAACTTGTGCAGCCTTCTGACTTGCCAGCCCTCAGTCAAGCCGCCCAACCCATGCCAGCACGGAAAGCGGACGTTAAACGATGATGATGATGATAATATATATATATATATAGCAAAATATGCATGGAAGCTTTCATTTTATTTTGCTCTCACCACACAAAGTCAGCTTTCCAACATATGAGTATGATATTAAAATCTCACTCTTTGAAACTCTTTCCACATAAAATTGGAGGTTTGTCCTCTATTCTAATAATTATTGTCTGGTCCGAAATAGAACCAACCTAACCTAGGTGTTGGTGCTGGTGCTCTGAATTACATACATACATCAATGTAAAACAATACAGAAGAAGGAATCTCAACTTAAATCAATAATGAACAACACTTGTTTTATGAGGTTATCAGGGAACCTGGCTGTCACTTCTTGTGTTACAGAAGAGGGAAAGACAGAGGGAAGGGGGTGAAGAAGAGGAAAAAGAAGACAAAGAGAGAGTGGGGAGGGCTGCTACTGCAGGAAATTGGACGCTCACTGGTCAACCATCCATTCTATGCCAGTTAAGTACTTTTCACGTAGATGGCTGTTTTTCTCTTTCTCTTACATCATCACTGCTACATTCATGGATGTTAGAAATTGTTCTTGTTCACTGACTTGTACTAAAGCTTATAATACTGTAATGGTTATCACCATGCTAAGTAGATTCGTCCATACCATTCTGCCTGCCTGCCTGCAGTTTCTCAGTTTCTCATAGGCACCACCCAGAGGGTAGCTATAGTGTTTATCTTCAATGACAAACAGTTCACCACTCTCTCCACTGGTGGTGCAAGGAACAATGACAGGTTTTTTTTTTTCCTTTTTCCATTATTTTATTGTTGTGAATGTGTGTATATTATAAAAGTGAGTGCACACATACATTTCATATATGTGTGTGTGAGTGTGTATACATGAATGTACATATATCATCATCATCATTGTCCATTTTCCATGCGCACGCGTGTGTGTGTGTGTGTGTGTGTGTGTGTGTGTATGTATGTATGCATTTTATATATATATATATGTATTTGTATGTGTTTGTGTGTGTGTATATATACACGTGTGTGTGTATGTATATATGTATGTGTATGTGTGTGTGTATTTATATATATATATATATATATATATATATATATATACACACACACATACATATACACATGCACACATATACAGATACCTGAGTGTATATATATATAAATATATATATATATATATATATATATATATATATATATATATATATATATAGGAAGTGTATATAAATGTAAGAGCAATGTTTGTATGCATATATGTTTTTTATGTACATTTATGTAAGTACATATAATTTTGTATGTATGAGTGAATATGTATATATATATATTTGTGTGCAAATGTGTGTGTGTGTGATTACAATAACTAAATTGCAATGCCATTAATCACAGAAGTATTCTGTGTCAGGCATTGCTATCAGTGGCCTGGAACACAATAAGAAAATAAGAATAACAACCATGATTAAATTATTGAAAAGTTTCTATATAAAACTCAATACTAATTTACAAATGCCACTACCACCACCACCACCACTACTACTACTACAACCACCTTCACCACCACCTCCTCACCATAATCACCACTACAACCACCACCAACATGAACAAACAATGAAAGAGCCACTATGTGGTTACTTGTTTAACAAGAAATAGCAGCTACAACCTTCTCAAAACTATATCCTAGCATTGAAATACTGGGAGGAAACACTGGATAGTGTAATTGTTAGACACACTATATCTGAAAAGAAGAAGGGATGGCTATGGTTTGACTGTCTTTGATTGTAACTCTACTCAATCATGATTGACTAACAATGACAAGACTAGCCATCAAAAGAGCCTCACTCAACTGACCTTCGAGAAATAGCAGCTAAATCTTCTTCAGATCACATTCTGCTCTACTGGATAATGTAGTTACAGATACACAATGTCTTTAAAAAAAAGATGAGATGGTCATAGCTGGAACTTTTAGACTAGTGCTAATCTAGAGCTAAAGAAGCACAACTACAAAATGAGGGCATCTCTACATGGATGCTCAATTTGCTAGAAACAGAAGTTAAATACTGACAAAACCAGGGCCTGTTGTCTTAAAAGAAGAAAGAACTCACACCACCCTATATATGATAGAAGATGTGATTGAATAAACATGAATGAAACACGTGTGAAAACAGGTTTGCTCAGTCAATATTGATCAGCATTAGGAAAACAACAACAACAACAGCAGCAACAATACTCTATTATGTTCAACAAACTTATGTATGCAGTTGTATAAGACTGAAAGCATGGAGCTGTAGTGAAATGGTCAAAGAAGAGTGGCATTCAAATAGCAGCAGCTAATGGGCCCTGTGTTAAAATTTACTGCAAATTGCCACAGATTAAGAAGTTTGCTTCTCAACCACATAGATCTAGGTTCAGTCCCACTGTGTGGAACCATGGGCAAGTGTCTTCTACTACTGCCCCAGGCTGACCAAACCCATATGAGTGGATTAGTTAAATGAAAGCTTGTGTGGAAACCCATCATACACAGGAATGCATGTGTATTTGTATATATGTAAGTACGTGTATAGCAAGCAACTTTGGAGGAAGTTGTAGAGTTGTAGGTTATTTGTAATTCTGAGTTCGACTTTCCTTCAAATCGCCTGCGAAATTATTGGAGGCGCAACGGCCCAGTGGTTAGGGCAGCGGACTCGCGGTTTCGATTCCCAGACCAGGCGTTGTGAGTGTTTATTGAGCGAAAACACCTAAAGCTCCACAAGGCTCCAGCAGGGGATGGTGGCAAACCCTGCTGTACTCTTCCACCACAACTTTCTCTCACTCTTTCTTCCTGTTTCTGTTGTGCCTGTAATTCAAAGGGTCAGCCTTGTCACACTGTGTCACGCTGAATATCCCCGAGAACTACGTTAAGGGTACACGTGTCTGTGGAGTGCTCAGCCACTTGCACGTTAATTTCACGAACAGGCTGTTCCATTGATCGGATCGATTAGAACCCTCGACGTCGTAAGCGACTGAGTGCCAACAACAACAAGTACGTGTATGAGTTAGCAGCTCCTCATCTTGACGTTGCATGATAGTCGTAAATGAGTGCCAGTCATAGAAGCAGTGTCATTCATTTCCAATATTCTGTGAGAACATGTCTGGCCATGGGGAAATATTACCTTGCTTGAAAACATGTCAGGGTTGGCAACAGGAAGGGTATTCGGCCATAGACAGCTTCCCTCAATAAACTCTGTCTGACCTATGTAAACATGGAAAAGTGGATGTTAACATTTTGCCTGACCAATGCATTTTCAAAAGGTTGTCCTAAACATCCTTGCCATTTTCTAAAGCATTTAGCTCAGTTTTGTTTCGCAGATTGACCTTGAGCTCTGTCATGCATGCACACTAAGTTATAACATTCTTGTTCACTTCCAGTGTTTTTAGCAGTGTTTGGAAATAAAGTGTATAGAGTGTGGTCATCTCAGGTTTTGGCTACACAGGTTCTCCTTGACTGTGTTGAGGAAGACAAAAACTTTTTGAAAATCATCATAACAGGTGCTGAATCATAGATTTATGGCAATGACTTTGAAATCAAGGTAAAAGTCAAATCCCATTTGAAAGGAACAAGATTTCAAGATGTTGAGGTAATCCAAGAGAATGTGATGAGACCGGTGCTCATTACCCCAGAAAAGGACTTCAAGGAATGTTTCCATTAATGGAAACAACACTGGATAATGTGTGCGGTTTCAGAAGAGGACTACTTCAGAGAAATATGTTTCCTTTTCATAGGTCCCAAGGTTACTCTGGTGGTTGTAAAAAATTGGGAATGTGTATCATATAAAATGCATGGATGTCAAGAAAATATGCTGTGTCATATGTGGTATGCAGGACAGAGAAAGAGTTAAAACACAAAGATTAAAATGGTGATTTTATTGTATATTCGGGCAGTGCACTGATTTCCTTGCATCTAACACTTTGGTGTTGAAGAAATAGGTACCAGATTATTGTGAAATTAATTTTCATTCACTCAGTTACAGAACTTCAGCTGAGTACCATTCTATAGAACTTCCCCAAGGATTAACAGATATTTACAGAGATTTAATTATGCAACACAAACACACACACATGTAAGTAGCTAGGAAGTAAATTCAACCAATTGTGTATCCTAGTTCCCTTTGCCCCTGTCATCAAAGTGATGTGTTGACATCTACTGCACAGTGTTCTGTTTAAGAAACAGACCCTACTTTGGGAAGCTCCAGAGTAACAAGTCACTGGATCGGCTTAAATATACTATGTATAATTAGATGTGTGTGTACCTATGTATAAATCCATGTGTGTGTGTGTGTGTGTGTGTGTGTGTATGAAACAGGCTTCTTTTAGTTTCAGTTTACTCACAATGCTTTGGTCAGCTATAGTAGAAGCCACACAGTGGGACTCAGCCCAAAATCATGTGTTTGGGAAGCAAACTTCTTACTACACAGCCAAGCCTATGCCAACGAACTATGTTCCTAACCCTTTTACTATATTGTGACAGAGAATGAAATGAGAATGTGATATTCATGCCTCACTCTTATGAAGTGTTGGTGGCACACTGGGGAAGTAAAATAACTAACAGCAACATACACACACACACATATATAAGCAAAATATCCAAAATCTTAAACAATAAAAATTGGAAATGCTTTATGGACTTGATACACTGCCCACTTCTTTTGTCCCATAATCAGATAGATTCTCAGTTCACCCACCCCAGCCAAATGTATGTATGTATGTGTGTATATGCGTATGTGTGTGGGTGTATATATATCTATATATATATATAATAATAATCTGGGATCTGATGTTGGAGGGTGGAAGAGGTAATTCTAGGTGAATGGAAGGGAAGGATTCCAGTGTCATTTATGGGTTGTTTTTGTTATTTAAAAAAAATTTCTGATATATTTATGACAAGCAGCTGGATAAGTTTATGATTTGTCTTGCTTACCTACCCACTCTCTTACCTACATACCTATCTACATACATACATATCCATCTCCTGACCTCACCCTTACATACCCAGTTACTCACATACCTACCTACAAACCCAAATCATCTACTTACTTACTTTGACCCCCACCTCACCCTACCCCAATAATATTGTCAGTCAATAAATATATGATCAAGGCAGGCCTTCAGATCTAATTATGTCAGTAAATGAAGCAGTTTAATAAAGGTGGAAAAGAAAACTGGTCACCATGATAACCAGGCTTACCGAGCCTTTCTAAACAAGTTACTGATGTTATTGCCATTCTCATTGTTGTAATTGTTGTTGTTATTGTTGTCAATATTGCTGTTGACCTTGACCTCGTGTTGCACTTTCATTGATTGAGCTGTTGTGATAACAGATGTGGTCATTGTTGTGGTTATTGTTACAGTCGTTTTGTTGCTGTTGCTGTGGTGATGATGGTGATCAGATCATGTAGTTTTCTTGATGCTGCTGCTATTGTTGTGGCCATTTTGCTGCTATCATTTGACGCTGTGGTGGTGGTGGTGGTGATGGTGGTGGTCAATTTGTGTATTTTCCTGGAAAGTGCTGCAATCATTCTGGTCATTTTACTGCTGTTATTGATATTGCATAAGTGGTGGTAGTAATGGTCAGTTTATGCAGTTTCCTTCATGACGCTATTATTATTATTATTATTATTATTATTATTATTATTTATCATTTGAAAAGGAAGGCGAGGGTAGAGAGGGAGGTGCTGCCTTCTGGTGTGTTTATCAAAAGGTGGACAAGACTAGCAAAGACTGGTGAGACTGAATGGATTGACTCTGAGTATGCTTTTCTAGGCAGGATGAAAGGAACTGGAAGACAGCATTTCCCATGCTTGGAGGATGACAGAGTTATCCAGGACTTCTCCATGCAGTTTACCCCTAACAGCTCGAAGTGGACCGCCCTGCTATTGAGGGTTTTATTTATTTATTTATTATTTATTTCTCTAACTTCTATTTATATAGCTTTTGTTATATCCTTTAATGTGGTGGTGTCTCCCTTCGATTGATGTAAACTCCGCTTGATTTGTGTGTTGTATATCATCCTTTGATACTGTTCTTTGATATTATCTTGGGCCCTTGTGGCCAATAAAAGAAATTATTGTTATGGTTGTGGTCATTTTAGTATTATTCCACTTATCCTGCTATTGTGGCTAAGGGCTGGTTCTACACACCTCAAAACTCTGAAACTGTTGTTCTTGTTATAGCAATTATTTTGTTTCTGTTCCATTGATGCTATTGTTGTCTTTAACATAATGTTGGCGCTGACTGAGAACTATAATCATGACCGTCCCAGTTTTTTTCAGTTGTGAACGCATGTGTACACTTTATCAGTCACAATTGTGTGTGTGTGTGTATTACTTTCAGTTTTAATCCAATAAGGATGAATACTACAACTGACTTTTGAAAGTGTCTCCTAAACTGGTGAATTTCGATAATTTAATGATTACAGGAAAAATGTGGTGAGGGTGGCAGAGAGAGAGAGAGAGAGAGAGAGAGAGAAATTTACAGATAAATATTTAATAAAGAGCAAAATTTTTGAGGTAAACAGATACAGTAGGGTTGACAAAAAGAAGAAATGCCAATGATTTGATGTTAGTGCATAACAGTGGAAGCGACAGCTGGCAGCTACATCATGACTGATTGTAGATGATTGTAGTGAGTTAATGAGTGAAGGTTTATCAATTAGTCATTCAATTATTCATACACACACACATGCGCACGCACATGCATACATTATGGACTTGCCTGTAGATGACAGGGGAGGGTTCTGCAATTTCTAGTGGAATCACCCGCACAGGTGAATTGTTTATAGTGGTAAAATGTTTGTGTTGTACATTAGCTCACTCTCCCCATTAAGTCGACATTGCCTGTACATGTATGGCACAGTGAGCCATACACCAGATGTTGAAGTGATTACAGAGCAACATGACATGACAAACATTTTACTTAAGAACACAATACACTGCCCAGCCCAGGAACTGAAACCACAATCTCACAACTGCAAATGCAACACCCTAACTGTTAAGCCACACATACTTAAGCCACACACACGTTACCTTTTCATAAATTGAACAAAGGATTAAGTCTACCATTTCAGAAAAGGTACAGTCTATCCAGTGAGTTTCCATACAATTTCCATTTATCCAATTTTACTCATAAAATGCTTGCCCCAGGGGCCGCACCAAAGAGGATTGGATCATGTGGTTGTGCAGGAAACCTTGTAACTTTACAACCATGCCTTCATCCATGCGTCCTTGTTTGCTCTTGTTATAGTGTTGCTGTGTATTGTTCTTGTTGCTGCTGAGTTCAATGCTTCTGTCATATTAGTTGTCATTCTCACTTCATTTTTTGCTGTCATTGTTGTTGTTACTACTGCCATCAAACATTTTAAGGCCATGTTTCTGCTAAAGTGGGGGCTAGCCTTGTGATTGTCTTAATTGTATTCATGATGGCTCCCTTTTTTTTCGAGGCAGTCTTTTACAGATGGATGCTCTTCCTATTACTTATGTAATTGTCGTTGTCACAATATTTGTTTTGTTGCTACTATTCTATTTGTAAATTTTTTGTGATTTCTGTCATCTTTGTTTTACATACACACCTACACACACTAATAAATCCTACAATGGTATCTTCACAAATTCTGTCATTATCAGTCTTGTTAAATGAATACAGTTGACAGACGATAAATAATCATCAATAAACAAAATAAATCAATAACATTAAATAGAAATAACAAACCTAACAAACCAAATAAAAACTAAATACGAAAAGAAAGACCAGAATCAACAATGAACTAAAACTTTAGACTACCAAGTTTGATTTCGAGAAATCAATATGCACGATGTCCTGGGTGTGCCTTTAAACTACATCAGGTAGTGGAGCAATGATTTCAGAGTTCCAGGCTTTTGAGGAGTGTGGAACCACCTCTTAGCCACTATTTTACTCAGGTCTACTGTAGCCTGAAGTAGTAGCAACTGTCAGGGTTCCAGCTATGGTTTAACATGTAACCACCCGAGCCAAGGTACATTGAAATCATGGGATGCAGTATGATGGTTGTGAAGTATCTCAGCTGATGAACTTATTGAATCAATATCACAAGATATCTGAGCAGATGAACAGACAACAAACTGTCAATGTCCTGGATCAACCAGTTCAGTTAGCAAACTACTGTTGTCATCTGTAGTTGTGATATGCACAGATGAAATATTTTTACTAGCAAAAGACCAAGATGATCTATTGGTCCAAGTAAGTCATGTGATTCAGATGAAATGTAGATTCTTGTTAGAGCTTTTAAATGCATGGTGAAATGGCAGAATTGGTAAAGTGTTCAGCAAAATACCAAACAATATATAGTTGCTACATCATCATCATCATCATCATCATCGTTTAACGTCCGCTTTCCATGCTAGCATGGGTTGGACGATTTGACTGAGGACTGGTGAAACCGGATGGCAACACCAGGCTCCAGTCCGATTTGGCAGAGTTTCTACAGCTGGATGCCCTTCCTAACGCCAACCACTCAGAGAGTGTAGTGGGTGCTTTTACGTGTCACCCGCACGAAAACGGCCACGCTCGAAATGGTGTCTTTTATGTGCCACCCGCACAAGCCAGTCCAGGGGCACTGGCAACGATCTCGCTCGAAAATCCTACAGGAGCCAGTCAGGCGGTACTGGCAACGGCCACGCTCAAAATGGTGCATCTCATGTGCCAACCGCACAAGAACCAGTCCAGGGGCACTGGCAACGATCTTACTTGGCTTGCCGGGTCTTCTCACGCACAGCCCATTTCCAAAGGTCTCGGTCCGTAGTCATCGCCTCGGTGAGGCCCAATGTACGAAGGTCTTGCCTCACCACCTCAGCCCAGGTCTTCCTGGGCCTACCTCTTCCACGGGTTCCCTCAACTGTTAGGGTGTGGCACTTTTTCACGCAGCTATCCTCCTCCATTCTCACCACATGTCCATACCAGCGCAATCGTCTCTCTTGCACGCCACAACTGATGCTTCTAATGTTCAGCTTTTCTCTCAAGATACTTACACTCTGACGGGTATTCACATTGACATTACACATCCAACGGAGCATACTGGCTTCATTCCTTGCGAGCTTACGTATGTCCTCAGCAGTTACAGCCCATGTTTCACTGCCATGTAGCATGGTTGTTCGTACGCATGCGTCATACAGTCTGCCTTTTACTCTGAGTGAGAGTCCCTTTGTCGCCAGCAGGGGTAAGAGCTCTCTAAACTTTGCCCAGGCTATTCTTATTCTAGCAGCTACACTTTCAGCGCACCCACCCCCACTACTAACTTGGTCACCCAGATAGCGGAAGCTATCGACTACCTCTAGTTTTTCACCCTGGAATGAGATAGAAGTTGTTTCCTGTTTGTTTGCAGTCTTTATTGCACCTGAACATCTGCCACAAACAAAAACTAACTTGCTAGTTAACCTGCCTTTGATGTTGCTGCACCTCTTATGTGTCCATAGCTTGCACCGGGTACATCTTATAGAGTTACTACCTACTCCTTTTCTACATACTGAGCAGGGCCATCTACCTGAAGGGGTTTGTGTTTTATCTACCTTCCTACTTATTAGGATTTTGGTTTTAGCTAGGTTGACTCTAAGGCCCTTCAATTCTAGACCTTGCTTCCACACCTGAAACTTCTCCTCTAGTTCTGATAGTGACTCCGCAATTAGGGCAAGGTCATCAGCATAGAGGAGCTCCCAGGGGCAACCTGTCTTGAACTCCTCTGTGATTGCCTGGAGGACTATGGTAAATAATAGGGGGCTGAGGACGGAACCTTGGTGGACCCCTACCTCTACCCGGAATTCATTGCTGTACTCATTTCCAACCCTCACCTTACTGGCAGCATCTCTGTACATGGCTCGCACAGCTCTCACTAACCATTCTTCTATCCCAAGTTTCCTCATTGACCACCAGATAAGGGATCGGGGGACCCTGTCAAAGGCTTTCTCCATGTCAACGAAAGCCAGGTACAGAGGTTTATCCTTAGCTAGGTATTTCTCTTGCAACTGTCTCACTAGAAATAAGGCATCAGTAGTGCTTTTACCTGGCACGAACCCAAACTGCATCTCATCTAAATTGATTCGCTCCCTAATTAGTTGGGCTATGACCCTCTCTGTAACTTTCATAACCTGATCTAACAGCTTGATGCCTCTGTAATTATTTGTATCTAAAGCGTCCCCTTTACCTTTGTAGCAGTTGACTATGATGCTGCTACACCAGTCATAGGGTATGACTCCTTCGTGTATCACCTGGTTCGTAATACGGGTGACTAGGCTATAGCCAACACTGCCAGATATTTTGAGCATCTCTGCAGTGATTCCTGATGGGCCGGGGGCTTTCCCGGTCTTCATACTCTTAATTGCTTTATCTTGCTACATCCTATTAAATTCTCAGTGAATATTCTGTTGAAGTTAGCTTTGATTTCATCCTTCAGAACAGTCGGATTATACAATACAAAGCCTTTATTAGTTGTAGAATAATTGTACAGTGAAAATCAGGCTTTATGTATTAATTTCTGCATAGACTATACCTTCACCAAAATATGTGTCATTGTGACTATGTTAGCAATCATTATTGTAATTAATTCGTATAATCATTTTTACTTTCAATATGATTATATGATCAAGCTCCTGGGCATCATTATCCTCTTCGCTTTCCTCCTATCAATATCACAATCATCATACTATCATTTTGATTCTATCTGTACAGTGAACAAGTGCAGGAGCTACACAGTAACCTCTATGGATGTTTCAGCCCAATCATGGGACCAGTTCTGGTGGTGTTCACTCAATTCAACCCAATAGTAGCATTTTAACTACTTTTGATATCAGTAAAACTTCCAGCCATGTTTTACAAGACAAATCTCCTAGCTAAACTTACAACCAAAGTACTCCACACATTTCTCCTCTATTGGTTTGGAAGTTTCCAGTCAAACTATTAGGTCAAAGCTAATATAACAGGGCTATCTTTGGGTTTAGTGATCTCAGACAGCCTTCTTCCGCTACATTAGCAACCTGCTTGCTGTTACTTCGTCAACCCACATATTCAAACACAGATGATATTTCACATTCACTCTATTTTCATCTCTTAAACATAAACAAAATCCATCAAAATACTTCTAAGAATAATAATGATCTTAAAATGATCCCTTATATAACTACCAAGATTTATTCAACAACAATCGAAATACACTCAAACATTTCACTTTAGTTTCAGAAACTACCACCATTTCTGAAGAATTTCACACTATGCAAAGTACAAGTGTTCAAACTAGAGTACAGCCAAAGTACAGAGTAGATGCTACACACAATCATGTTAGACGAAATTCTCACAAAAGGATACAAGGATCCTCCACTCCCACACACACACACACACAGTTAAAAAGTTTGAGAAAACTCCATGTGGTGAATTATAGAAAAGAATAATAAGGAAAATGTACTAAAATTAATTTATCTATGAAATAAAATTTTTACATAGTTGACTAAGTAGCATAGAATTAAAACAACATCACAAACTGCTCAGTTATGATTAGCAAAATGAGTGAAACCAGTTGGTATGCATACGTGCAAGCATGTATGTACGCATGTGACTAATTGGCAAATATTTACTAACAAACTATAATCCTTCACAAATAGTGCCTGCTCCTTTAAACTAGCAGGGTGTACTCTAACACCAATTTCTCTGCCTTACTTCTTGTCAATCCTAGAGTATTATTTTTACCTTGAAAACTTTGTACTAAAGCCTTTAATAAGTATCTTTAGAAGTGAACTCCCTATCACTTCCACTTAAACCATGCTTTCCCTTTAATCTGCATCAGCTTCACCAGTTAAGGTATACTTTCAAATGTCAGGTGTAGAGTCCCTACTCCTGGAGTATAATATGAAAATAAAATGTACACACACGACAAAATTGTTAGTAAATTCACTTTGCAACTACAAGATCCCAAATTTGATCCCACAGCAAGGCATTGTGGGCAGGTGCATTTATCATAACCTCAAGCCAACCTAAGCCTTGTGAATGAATTTGGATAAATGGAAACTGTAATGATGCCCATTGAATAGACCATATCTATAATTTTCTTGTATCCTTCAGCAAGGAATCTAATTATGCTAACTCCAGTTTGTTTGACTAAACAAAAGAACCAGTTCCACTCCTACTTCATCATTTAAAAGGCTAGCAATAGGCAAGGCTTCCGATAAATAAATAGAATAAAATAAAATAAATAAAAATGAAATGAATAATGTTAGTTTTGTGATGTAGAAGATTGGCTGTAAAACAGTGTGTACATATATAGCATTACAATGGAGATTGTACAAACTCAAGCAAAACCTCTTTATGGAAATAGTTAATGGTTTCTGTCACATAGGTGATCTGACTAGTACTGGATGTAGTTTTAACAGAAAGTAGCTTAGTTGGTATCATAAGAGAAGGAGGCAAGAATCCTGGAAGTCAATACCTCAGTTGGCAGTGAAAGGTTTGTCTGTGCATGAGAAAGTAGAATGCATGAAGTATATTTAAGAATTATGGCATTGCATATGATAATGAGACATGGGCAGTGAAATGTGGAAGATAAATGAGGTACACATGATATATTGGATGTTAAATGTTAAGTTGCAAGAAAGGCAGAGCACATGTGAATGAAAACAAACAAAATTGTTTCAAAGACATCAGCCATAGTGTACAAGGGAGATAACTGTGATAGTGTGTGAATGGATGAGAAGTGTTGGTTAAATGTTTTGTTGTGTTATGGTATAGGTTATTCATACTTGAGAAAGACCAAGAGAGCTCCTAGCAGTAAAACAGGGGTGATGGTGATCAGACCACATAGTATTGGATCTCACATAAGACATGACAAAATATCAAGACAGATGGTAAAATTTCTGTGTAGCAAACCTGTGGAGCCAATGATAACTCAGAAAAAACAAATATTAAAATATTGATCATGATCTTGTTTATACATACATACATACATACATACACACATACATACATGATTAAGCACATATCTTTGGACATATGGTCTGCATCTTGGTCTCATTACTGAAGTAATAAAGAATAAATCAAATCTCAATCACTACTAATTAATGTCAAGTAAATATTAATAGTAAATACACATGTAGGAATGGCTGTATGGTAAGAAACTTCCTTCACAACCACACGGTTCCAGGTTCAATTTCACAGTATGGCACCTTAGGCAAGTATCATCTACCATAGCCTCAAGCTAACCAATGCCTTGTCAGTGGTTTTGGTAGAGCAAAAATAAAAGAAGCCCATCAGATACACACAGACATACACACGTGTGTGTATCTATGTGTGTGCATCTTTGTGTCTGTATTTGTCCCACAACACTACTTGACAACAGGAATTGGTGTTTATGTCCCCATAAATTAATGGTTTGACAAAAGACCAATAGAATAAGTACTAGGCTTAAAAGCAACAAAATGTCCAGGGGTTGATTTGTTTGACTAAAACCCTTGAAGGTGATGTCCCAGCATGATCGCAGTCAAGTGACTTAAACAAGTAAAAGATAAACGATGTAAGAAAGCAAAACCTGTTTCCCCATGAAAAAAGTTTAGAAGCATTTACTCATAGCCATATGACAGATTTTGGTTGTTTAACAGAAGGAATGCAATGACAATGCACAGATAATAATGATCACAGCATTTCATACACACACACATATATTTATTTCTTTATTGCCCACAGGAGGCTAAACATAGAGGGGACAAACAAGGACAGACAAGAAGATTAAGTTGATTACATCGACCCCAGTGCGTAACTGGTACTTATTTAATCGACCCTGAAAGGATGAAAGGCAAAGTTGACCTCAGTGGAATTTGAACTCAGAACATGACAGCCGATGAAATACAGCTAAGCATTTCACCTGGCATGCTAACAATTCTACCAGCTCACCGCCCTCATACACACACACATATATACATACAGACATATATATATATATATAAACCATTTAGCATTCAAATATAATGCTTAGTTATTCACATTGTTTGGAATTAATCATACATTATGTCAAAGCTTCAAGATTTTGATGATATAATGGTTTACTTTCAGAATGATATTGTTGTAGGGTGGGTGTAAGATGCTGGACCTGGTCAAGTTGAATATACAAGAGGTAGAATATTTGGGATGGATATGGCCTGTTTAAATGTTAAAGAGTTAAGAAGTGAGTGTTGTTGTCTAAGGATGTTTTTGAACAGTTGATAACATGTATGCTTAAAATGTATTTAATTTGCTGATTTATGGTGCATGCTGATTGATATGTCTTTAGGTTAATGAAATTTAATGCGGTCATGACACTCCTAGCACGCATTGGTAAACACACACACACACACGCACACACACACATTTGCAATACAAGTGTCAACAATTAAAATAGAAACATAATTAGAAATAGGCAGAAAGAAGTTCTCTGGACAAAGCAGCTGTTCTCATTTGCCATGTGGAAGTGAAGAGTTTGGAAGAATAAGAGGATGCTGGGGAATTTCACAGATGCCTATGGTGTCAGAATTAGTGATGGGAGAGGTGATAAAATAACCTAGTTTTCCAAATCACAAGGATCCATATGGCCAATACTCAACCTCACACCTTTTCAACTGCTGTACCATTACACAGATAAGATATAAATCTTGATTCAGATGGAAAGCTGCTCTGCCTTATGTAGCTTTATTATTATTATTATTATTATAGTATTATTAAGGTGGCAAGCTGGCTTTTCATTAGCACACTTGGCATTGTGTCCATCTTTGCATTCTGAGTTCAAATTCTGCTGAGGTTGGCTTTGCCTTTCATCCTTTTGGGGTTGATAAAATAAGTACCAGTTGAGCACTGGGATCAAAACAATCGACTTACTCCTCCCCCAAAATTTGCTGGCCTTGTGCCAAAATCTGAAACCATTATTATTATTATTATTATTATTATTATTATTATTATTATTATTATCATTATCATTATTATTATTTCATTTCATCCATTGCTACGTTCTGAGTTCAAATTCCATCATGGTCGACTTTACCTTTCATCCTTTCAGGATTGATAAAATAAGTATTAGTTGAGCACTGGGGTTGATGTAATCAACTTAACCCCACCCCTGAAATTTCAGGATTGTGCTTATATTAGAAAGGATTATTATTGTTATTATTATTATTATTATTATTATTATTACTATTTGCCCTGAGAAGAATTGAACTCAGAACTGCAGATCAACAAAACTCTAAGTTTTACAGTATAGCTACTAATCATTGCAGTAAATTACCCTGTACCTTGTAGTACCTATGTAGTTTTCCTTCAATGTCTGCATACACCTCCAATGATATAGTGTGTAACATCATTGACATGATATACAATGAAAAAAACGAACCCCTTGGCTATGTTGATTGTATGGTACCTGATCAACTTTGTCATCCTCAACTTTGCAGTGGAGAAAAACATAAAGAAGAAAATGATAATGCCCTCTCATACCCTTTGAAAGTACTATGTTTTATAACTGTTAGTGATGTAAATTTTAGTTACATATGGAAGTATGAAACAGTTACATGCATTTCATGTGAAAAAATCTGTTCAAAGTCCATATTTGAAAACAGGGGTTGTGTACAGTCAAGTGATGTGACTACAGTATACTGCTGATATTCATTTTATCACTCCAGAAAAATGCAAGTATAATTGAAAATGAATTCAGAAATGCAAGGTTGTAGATTTGAAATATTTTTGAAACCTTTTTTATGAGTTAGGTGAGGAAAGGCATTACGTATGACTTTTTTTTTTTGAAAGGTTTCCAAGACTGACAGGTGAAAGAAAGGAAGAAGTATTCTGACAAGAGAGGATAATTTGTCCTTTGAATGTCCATTTTCTGATCATTGGCTGAGGTGACAGTACATATCAAGTTAGTGAAACAGTATTGTGTCCTTGACCAATTATATGAACTGGTTCTATGTAATACTTTGACAGCACTTCATAGATACAACACAATATTTTATGATAATACCAACAATGATTCTCTCTCCTATTTTTTGGCTGTTCTTATTTTATTATATCTGTTTTTAGATCGATTCACTACTTCACTTCAAAGTTGGTCATTGAATGATATCAAGTTGGTGGAAAACTACCCAGCAGTAAGCATCAATAACGCCCTGCAGCTGATGATTATAGCAAGCTTTGGACAGCTTGAAATAGTCATCTGATCACCAGAAACAAATAAAAATAAGTAAGTAAAATTAAAAAAAAAAAAACAGGCTACATTTTGCTACATATTAACAAAATGATTATTACACAAAAATATTGAATTACAATATGCAACAAAGCATTAAATGAGAGATGGAACCATAACGAGTATCACTTCCTGTGACAAATCTTCTCAAACATTTCAGTCGCTGGTTGTTTAAACAATAACTCATGTTTTTCAACATTTCTAAGCTGGTGACTAAATTCTGTTGCCTGAACAGTAAGCTACAGCTGTCTTAGTTACTGACATGGTAAATTTATATGACACTTCATCATCAGATAGGGAATCCTATTTGTAAACAATGTTGTGTGTTGTTGAAGCAGGACAGACAATTTATACAACATATCTGTGGGGAATGGGAGATTAATAATTACTTAAAAACATGTTTTGATAGAGATAGGTGTGATGTGTAAATGAGTGGAAGTAAAGAATCTGGCAGGTTGAATTCTCTACCAAAATAAAAGCGTATTTTATAAAGCGTATTTTATAAAATGGTATGTTAATCAATGTAGCAAAAGTTAGTTATCATCTTAAAGAATACATGCAATCTTAATGGTAGCAAGTGAAAAATCACTGATGGGTGAGTATCAGATGAAGCTTGTGACATTATCCATGTAGAAAGAAATTAAATGTGAAAGAAAATTTTCACTGGCAGCAGAATTGTGACAAGTGGCAGTCCTATTAATCTAGCCTTTATCCTTTCATTTTCCATTATCTGCAGAGCTGTGGTGTCAGATTACTTTATTCTGTACTCAAATTTAGCAGAAAATTATAATCTAGTTTTGCAATGAGCAAACAGTTATATTATTGAAGAAGTAGAAATATATGGAAATTGAAGTATTCACATTAAATTCAGAGCTAGATGCCCATGGGAACTGGTGTATGCAGATGGCTAGCTGGTGCTCACTAGAAAATTGAGAGAGAAACTCTGAAATATGACATCGAGCCAAGAATTAAAAAGAATTAAGGATGTAAGAAGGTAAGCTCTTAATCAGTAGTTATGGCTTTGGTAATTTCTTAGAAACAGAAAGATAACTTTGTTCTGCATTCAGGAAAAAGAGTAGGCATGGGTTTAATGGGGTGTGAAACATGCATTATATAACCAATGGATGCTGCACAAAGATATATAATGGTGTGGTTGACATGCCAACAAACAACTTTGGTTTTATATGTATCAATACTTTATAGATGGCAAACTATGACACATTGTAGTCTATTACTAAAAGAACCTAATAATCAGTGGTTGAGAGTGGAATTGAGCAAAGTCACCTCTTTCAATAATCAGTGCTGTGTAATGGCAACTGATTCTGCAGCTGCATAACAACAAAAGGGCTATTCACTGCCTGAAGAACCTAATGACGTGGTGAATACATTAGGGGTGTTGAACTGCATTATAAAGAGCAATGGTAAATGAAAGCAGAGGATCTTATGCAATGCATACTAAATACTCGTTGATGTAGTTTATTATATAACTTGAGCCTGATGAATGGAATGGCTGTAGAAGAATATGAAAGAATCAGAATAAGAAAGAGCTGTAAGGATACAGAAAGTTCAGGTAATGTAGCTTCGTGAAGCGAAAAATATAATAATGGTGATGATGATGATGATGAAATAACAACAACAACAAAAACAATAATAATAATATACAATAGATGCTGGCATCACGGTCTGGTTAAGACACTTGCTTCTCAAATATATGACTGAGTTCAGTCCACTTGCACAGCACTTTGGGCAAGTGTTTTATACTACAACCCCAGGTCAACTAAAGCTTTGTATGTAGATTTGGTAGACAGAAACTGAATAAAGCACATTGTGTGTGTGTGTGTGTGTGTGTGTGTGTGCGCGCGCGTGTATGTGTGTGTGTGCGTGTGTGTGTGTGCATGTGCATGCATGGTGTGCATGTGGGGGTGGGTGGGCGTGGGGGTGTTTGTCCTCCCTGCCCCTGCATGGCAACTAATGTTGGCTTGTTTATATCCCCATAACTTAGCAATTCAGCAAAACATACTGATAGAACAAGTAGCAGGTTTTAAAAGCAAAGTACTGAGATTGTTTTGTTTGACTAAGCCCTTCAATGTGGTACCCCAACAGGCTGCAATCCAATGACAGAAACAAGCAAATAATAATCATTATCTTTCAGGGACCTTTTGAACAGGATGGAATACTTGACCTGAAGAAAATTCTAACTGGGCTCCACCTACAAGGTCATGCACTGTTTATCTTGATACGAGATTACCATGTTGTGCACATATGGTTGGGATGCACGTGCCTGGTGTACTCTTATCAGACGATTAGTCATGATGGGTGTACTGGGCTTCGTATATTTCACTCCAGTGTCACTTTGATGGCATGCACAGCTCTCTCACTCAATAATGATAATAATAATTTCTTTATTTTTAATAATAATGATTTTAATAATAATAGCCTGTTATTTGATATGACAACCCCTACTAATAGGAACGTCTCAGACAAGGAATTTGAAAAACTGTCACAATACAAGGACCTTGAGATTGAGATATCTAGGACATGGCAATTAAAAACGAAAACCATCCCTGTTGTTGTGGGTGCCCTGGGAATGACCAAGAAAGGTACCAACAAATTTTTTGACCAGATTTCTGGGAAACTGACAGTCTACAAGGCTCAAAAATTTGTACTGATGTCACCCATCCACCTTCTTAGGAAGTTTTTTTTTCCACCTAATATATATCTGCCTTAGGTCTCTGGTTGAGACCTACTTGGAAGATGAAATAAAATGCAAATCAATTGGAAAATAATGACTTAACAATATAATATAATAATAATTTCAAATTTTGGCACAAGTCCAGCAGTTTCATGAGGAGGGGCAAAGTCAATAAAATTGACTCCAGTGTACAGTTGGTACGTATTTTATCAACATTGAAAGGATGAAAGGCAAAGTCAATCTTAGCGGAATTTGAACTCAGAACACAAAGATGGACAAAATACTGCTAAGCATTTTGCCCAGTGTGCTAAAGATTCTGCCAGCTTGCAACCTTATAGTAATAATGATAGTAATGATAATAATCCTCTCTACTATAGGCACAAGACCTGAAATTTTGGGGCAGGGGACTAGTCAGTTACATCAACCCCAGTGCTTAACTGGTACTTATTTTTATCAACCCCGAAAGGATGAAAGACAAAGTCAACCTCAGCAGAATTTGTACCCTGAACATGAAGACAGATGGAATACCTCTAAGCATTTTGCTCAGCATGCTAACAATTCTACCAGCTTGCCGCCTTATAATAATAATAATAATAATAATAATAATAATAATAATAATGATAATAATAATAATAATAATAATGATAATAATAATAATTTCAAACTTTGGAACAAGGCCAGCAAGATAATGGCAGGGATAAATCAATTACATTGACCCCCAGTGTTCAACTGGTACTTATCGATTTTATTGACCCCAGGAGGATGAAAAGTGAAATCGACCTTGGTAGAATTTGAACTCAAAACATAAAGACAGATGAAATGTCACTTAGCATTTTGCTTGGCATGCTAACAATTCTACCACCTCGTTGCCTTATCAAAATAATAATAATAATAATAATAATAATAATAATAATAATAATCAAACAATATAGACTGGCATAGAATAAAGTATAACAAAGTAAGGTGGATTTAAAGAAAAAAACTGAGTCTGATGCAATAAGGCGCTTAATAGTTCATTTGCAAGATGATAAAAAAAAATGTCATGCTCTAGAATAATTGATGTAAATAGCAATTAATAATATCAATGACAATAATGATTACTGTTATGATAATGATGATAATGATATTGTAATTTTATTAATTAAATTTCTGAAGTAATGAACATTTCAACAGTTGAATTAATTTTTTAATTCAAGAGATGTCAAGAAAAAAACATAGAATGAGACAGAAAATCTTTTTAACAAAGACTGGTTAAGTGATTATTGTTAAGCAATCACAGTTATTCAAAGAATTGCTCTTCCCTGAGTGTCATTATGGGCAAGTGGTTTCTACAATAGCCTCAATCTTACTTAATACCTTGTAGGTAAAACTGATAAGTGTAGCTGTATGGTAAGAAGTTTGCTTCTTTAAGGTGGCGAGCTGGCAGAATCATTAGCATGCAGGGCGAAATGCTTAGTGGTATTTCGCCCGTCGCTACATTCTGAGTTCAAATTCCGCCGAGGTCGACTTTGCCTTTCATCTTTCGGGGTTGATAAATTAAGTACCAGTTAGCACTGGGGTCGATGTAATCGACTTAATCCCTTTGTCTGTCCTTGTTTGTCCCCTCTATGTTTAGCCCCTTGTGGGCAATAAAGAAATAAGAAGTTTGCTTCCCAACCACATGGATTTGTGTTCAATCCTCCAATGTAGCACCTTGGGCAAATGTTTTCTGCTATGGCCTTGGGCAGACCAGAGCTTTGTGAATGGATTTGGGAGACAGAAACTGAAAGAAGCCAGTTATGAATGTGAGTGTATGTATGTTGTATGTGTGTGTGTTTGTGTGTGTGTGTGTGTGTTTGTGTGTGTGTGTGTGTGTGTAGTGAAAGAGCACAAATGGGCTGAGGTTCACTACAGCTATTTGAAATATGTTTTTTTTATTGATGAATAAACTGATTACATCAGAAAAAAGAAACACCATTTTCTTCAGGTGAATTAATAACTTAAAATTTAAGATTTGGTTTGGAAAATATCGAGATGTAGAATATGTATTGAGTTCTTCATTTTGGCAACAAGTGAGAGAATATATGTCTATATAGGCATTGATACATGCATGAGTGTCTGTATATAATATATGCACAACTATGCTAACCTTGACCCTAGATTGGTGTCCTTGTATTCAAAATACCTTGATTCAATTGAATCATACAATCAACTAATATTTGTTTGTTTGTTTGTTTGTGTTCATGCATGCATATATGCATGTGTCTCTTTGTTTTGATTTACTTGATAGATGTAAATGAGTGTCACCATTATGCAAGCAGTGTCCTACATTACCAATCATTCATGAAAACGTCTGGTCATTAATTGGAAACTGGCAAGTGCTAGTGATGAGAAGGACATCGAGCCACAGGAAATTTACTCCAACAAATTTCATCCATCCCATGAAGGTATGGAAAAGTGGATGTTAAAATGATGAGTAAGATGACATCCATCCATCCATTCATCCATCCATCCATCCATCCATCCATCCATCCATACATACATACATAGGTGCATTAGGTTATGTACTAGCAAATTAGCCCAAAAACCTTGAAATACTCAGTTTCAAGGAGAAAGAGCAGAAAAAAAAAAATAAAAAAATAAAAAAACTGATGAGGATTTCTCCAAATTTACTAAAGATTTGTAGCAAAAATCAGTGCTGGCTATAAGTTCTATAGAATACCTGCAGAAATAATCTCTCCAAATTCAATTTATTAGTGGCACAGTGAAGATTTGTAAGATATTCCAAACATTCACCATGTGAAATTCTTACGTGAATAGATGCACACATTTGAGTATATGCATTGACACTTCAACCAACACACCAAATCTACCACATATTTACAAACACTGGGAACTCTGTTACCAAAAAAAGGCTTGTCACTTTGTTAGCAACTGTCTTGAACTCTCTCAAGAAGAACTTAAATTAAACTCAAAGAAAAATCATACATACATATATACATATAATGATATAATCAGCAGAAAAGTTACAAAACTAACTCAAAATCTGAGAGTTCCATATATAGCACTTAAATTATGGAGTTTTATTTCTCCTGTTTATTCCACAAAACATGTATGAGTGTGCGTGTGTGTGTGTGTGTATGTGTGCATATGCATTCATATATGTGAGTACTAGTTTCTTCATCCATGTCTTAACATTTTTTTTGCATTTAAAAATTGTGTGAAACAAAGACATTGTTTAGGCAATGTTTACATCTATTCAACGAGATGCCATCCATCATAGGGTTACTCATTTACTGCTGAGTGGACAGGAACAATATGAAACGAAGTGTTTTGCTTAAGAACACAATGCACTGCTCAGTTGAAGAACCAAAAACATGATCTGGAAATTGTGAGTGCAACACTCTAACCACCAACCCATGTTGATACCACTGAACCTAATACTTGAGTGGTACTTTATTTTATCGACCCAAGGGGGATGAAAAACAAAGCTGACCTTAGTGGGATTTGAACTTAGAATGTAAAGTGCCAGAAAAATACTGCAAAGTATTTTTCCAATGCTCTAATGATTTTGCCAGCTTCACTACCTTTAGTGCCCATGCTGGCACCACTTAAAAAGCACTCATGCCAGCGCCACGTAATAAGCACCTCTGCCAGTCCCACATGAAAGGGATCCATGCTAGCACTACATAATGGGTGCCGAGTACACTTTATTAAGTGGTTGGGGTTAGGAAGAGCATCCAGTCATAGAAACTATTCTAAAACAGACAACTGGAGCCTGGTGCCATCCTCCAACTTTCCAGCTTCTGTCAAATTATCCAACCTATGCCAGCATGGAAAACAGACATTAAATGATGATGATGATTGTTGCAAGTTTTAGCACAAGATCATCATTAGCATTACTATTAATCATTTCTATTTTTGGCACAAGGTCTAGGAGGGTGCAAGTTGTCTGTACCTTTCTTCATTGGACACTAGACTCCACTTGCGAAGACCTGTCGAGGCAAGTGAAATCGAAATCAAAATCGAATTAAGTTCGACGACTGGCACTCATGCCAACGTCGTCTCCTTCATTGGACACGAAACTCAGCTTGCGAAGACCTGTTGAGGCAAGCGAAAGCGAAATTGTGATGGCAGCTGTGCCCAGCGTCGCCTTTCTGGCACTTGTGCCCGCGGCATGTGTAAGGACTTTCGAACGAGTTCGTTGCCAGTGCCCCTGGACTGGCTCTTGTGCGGGTGGCATGTAAAATACACCATTTTGAGTGTGGCCGTTGCCAGTACCACCTGACTGGCCTTCGTGCCGGTGGCACATAAAAGCACCCACTACACTCTCAGAGTGGTTGGCATTAGGAAGGGCATCCAGCTGTAGAAACTCTGCCAAATCAGATTGGAGCCTGGTGTAGCCATCTGGTTTCACCAATCCTCAGTCAAATCGTCCAGCCCATGCTAGCATGGAAAGCGGACGTTAAACGAAGATGATGATGATGATATAAATATATACATATTTATATATATATATGTATATATATATATATATATATATATATATATATATATATATATATATATAAATATACATATATATATATATATATATATATATAAATATACATATATATATACATATAAATATATATATACATATATATAAATATACATATAAATATATATATACATATATATATATATAAATATACATATATATATAAATATACATATATATATATATATATATATATATATATATATATATATATATATATATATATATAAATATATATAAATAAATATATATATACATATATATATATATATAAATATACATAAATAAATATATATATACATATATATATATATATAAATATACATAAATAAATATATATATATATATATATATATATATATATATATATATATATATGTTAATTCTCTAAACGAGGTATTAACAGTAACTGCACAATAAAGTGAAGTATATTGCCACTTAAATATGGCTGACCCCTAGGGGTGGATGTTACTGTTGCTTTTAGCCCCAGGAGGACTTCTCCTCCAGCTGGCTTATCGACACACTTCTGTGTCCTGTTTGCTTCGCCAAGGGACGTTATCCCTCTCATCGTGATCTGTAGCACGAACGGACTCGAGTTTCAGGGTTATTTCCCTTCGTCAGCGTCCGATAGCCACCGATCTGCGATGAGAAAGATAATTCTTGTCAAAACTTATGTATCTTTTTCCAGTGAAATTATTCACTGATATCGAAAAAGTGAAAACAAGCAATGTTAATTCTCTAAACGAGGTATTAACAGTAACTGCACGATAAAGTGAAGTATATTGCCACTTAAATGTGGCTGACCCCTAGGGGTGGATGTTACTGTTGCACTAGACGTGATTTTTTTTTTTAATAGTAAAGGTAGAAATACTTGAAATTAAAAGCTGATATAAATATATATATATATATATATATATATATATATATATATATATATATATATTATATATATATATATATTTATTTATTTATATCAGCTTTTAATTTCAAGTATTTCTACCTTTACTATTAAAAAAAATCACGTCTAGTGCACTTGTGTGCCTAGTAAAGAGAATTATAATAATAATAATAATAATAATAATAATAATAATTACCCCCTCCCCATCTCCTTCCATTATGGGGTGAGAAATTTTGAAACACTTAACATTTATTCCCTAATTACAATGATTGCTGTGGGCTGCACGAATGCTGCACTATGACCTTTCAGATAATTTAGACATTTACATCTTATCACAAGTGACATTCACTCCATTGGTGGTGTTGTTATTGGTGTTGTTGTTGTTGATTCTAGGGAATCTCTCTTCTCCCAGAAATTTAGTCACGTTTTGTAGTTGTCATTGCTGTTGTTATACTTGTTTCAGTTCCTGATCTCCTCATTATATTGACATCTATTTTTTTTTCTCCTCCTATATTAATGTCAGGCTAATTCTAGTTGTGATCTTTATAAGGGTATCTTAACTCCTGCCTAAGAATAAGCCAAGGTGAATTGGCATTAAAGAGAGATACTTATTCTGGTATGAATGGGTCACCATAAATTGTCTGCCCTATGTTTCTGACCTCATTAAAAAAAATTTTTTTTAATATCAGTATTAAGAATGCCAGGAAGTGGGTATACCTGCAAATCTTATTAATCATTCTCGCCTACTGAAGTAAAACGAAAGTGCACATTACCTCCACCCACACAATCATGCAGTGATTTTTAAAAGATGAAGACGACGATGACGGTGACAGGAGCTGCCACTACCACCACCACCACCACCGTTTCTTACATGAGGTGAGAAATTATGGATGTAGGGAACAGTTTATTATTTGACTGGTATTTTAATTATCAATCATAGAAGACTGTAATCTTCTACGATTTTAGAAGGATGAATGGCTAAGTTGAAATTGGCAGGTTTTGAACTCACACTGTAAAAGAGCTAATAATAAATACTGCATGATATTTTGTCTAATGCTCTAACAGTATCAACAACAACAATCATAGTCATGATAATAATAATCCTTCCTACTATAGGTACAAGGCCCAACATCTTTTAGGAGATGGGGGTTAATTGATTGCATCAACCCCAAAAGGAGGAAAGGCGAAGTTGACGGTAGTGGAATCTGAATTCAGAATGTAAAGCTGTATAATAATAATAATAATAATAATAATGATAATAATAATAATAATAATATTAATAATAATCCCTTCTACTATAGGCACAAGGCCTGAAATTTGGAGGAGAGGATAAGTCAATTACATCAGCCCCAGTGTTTCACTGGTACTTAATTTATCAGCCCTGAAAGAATTAAAGGCAAAGTCGACCTTGGCGGAATTTGAACTCAGAACATAAAGACAGACAAAATGCAGCTAAGTATTTTGCCTGCTGTGCTAATGATTCTGCCAGGTTGCCACCTTAATAATAATAATAATAAATGCCCTGATGCAATACCAAGCTCTGGCTCTTGTGGCTTCTGATCTTAATTGACTGGATATGTTATCAAGTACATGTTTTGTCTTGGTGTAAAAGATAGGCTACAGCAAATATTCTGCTCAATGCCACAGATTTGCTTGTCACTTGCTTGACCTTACTTAACCACTTGAATATGACACATAATGGCTGACGATATGTGCATTTTTGATCACAGGCAGGAAAAGTGGAGGACCATCATAGCTTTGTGTTGAGGGGATTCTTTAGGGTTTGAATAATACATCTCTAGAAATATGGGTGTTCCATTCAACATCCTTAAACAACCCTTATTCAGGGTCCTTTTGAGCAGGATACGCTACTCAACCTGAAGAAAATTCTAACTGGGCCCTATCTGCAAGGTCATACGCTATTTATCTTGATATGAGATTCTATGTCGTGCACATATGGTTGTAATGTATGTGCCTGGTGTACCCTTAACAGATGGGTAGTCTTGATGGGTATAGTGGGCTTCATATATTTGAACCCCAGTGCCACTTTGATGGCATACGCTGCTCTCTCACTCAATAATTTTTGACACACTGTCACAAAAATATAAGAGGATAGAGTAATCAAATGAATAAACTTTCAATATCATTTACTCTAGAAGGCTTAAAATGAAAGTCATTTGAACCCAGAATATAAAGGGAAGTGTTTCAAGTTGGTATCCAATATTGTATATATACTTTGTAGCAGGCATGGCTGTGTGGTAAGAAGTTTGCTTCCCGACTACATGGTCTCAGGTTCAGTCCAACTGTATGACTCCTTAGGCAAGTGTCTTCTACTATAGCTGTGGGCTGACCAAAGCCTTGAAATCTGTTGTATATATTTATGTTTGTGTGTGTGTGTGTGTGTGTGTGTGTGTGTGAGGTAGGTGAGTATCTTACTGTCTCCTTGTCATGATTTCATGTGACAGTTGACTGTCACCATGATGCAACTGGTATCCTTCCTTTCCAATCATCTATGAAAACCTCTCATTATGTTACTTGGAAACAGGTGAGTGTTGGCAACAAATCCACCCCAACAAATTCTGTCTAACCTTTGCAAGCATGGAAAAGTGGACATTATATGATGATGATGCTATACAGGATGAGGGCATCTGATGATCATCAGAGATCAACACAAACAAAACACAGTGAAGATTAATGAAAAAAAGGCTAATCTGAATAATTATATTGTTATTATCAATAGTTCAAATATTTACTCATTTAATCAAAGAATTTTCTGCTAATGAGAAATGTATTTGTTGTTGACAATACACAGTGTTATCTGTTGAATATGCTTGAAGAGAAAAAACTTTTCTTTTGAGAGAGAGAAAAAGAAATCTTGTGTAAGAAATATTAAAGGCACATAGAAGGAGTGTAGATAGTATCAACTATTAAAAATAATGGAAGATATATTTTGAAATGCAGATTATAGCTACAGAATATTACAAAGTACAGATGCTGAGAATGCAGGGCAAAAATGCTGGAAATACAGCATACAAGTCTTGAAGATCTAAGGAATGGACATATCGATAGTGCAGTGAATTGATAGATGGCGTATGTATCTAATACCTATGAGCTTATTTGAAATACTTCATCATCTAAAAACAGAAATCAAAACATCTGCAGATTTGAATTAATGCCTCATGAAGCAACACACTGATTAGCTTATTCACATGACCAGTTGTAAGTTTGTTCATTTACTGGGTTTATTCAAAAGACATCTTGTCTTACACAAGACATGTTAATTAAACAAATGAAGCAGAAACATTTAACAAAAGACTGACTGAAAATTAATTATTTCAGAAGTATATATCCAGTTAAAAAAGGAAAAAAAAAAAAAAAAATCAATCTGATTTGATATTTCAAGAAATTAAAAAAAAGAAAAGAAAGTAACATTTCTTAATCAGAAATGCTTTGTTACAATTTAACAATTAAGACATCAACAATTTTGATCAGATTGATTTTCATTAATAGTTTATTTTTTAATTTATGTTGAAATGGAATCGACAAATTGATTTTTTTACTCTGAATTAAGACTACAGAAATACTTTTGTTAACAGTTTTAAATTTGAAGGACTCTCGGTTAAAAACAATTGAGATGTCTGCTTTGTATAGGCTATTTGGTTTTGTCAGTTTGCTGAGGCATTTCAAACTCTGGGCTAAATACTTTACAACATTTCTAAGTTTAGTGAAAGTTCACAGGTTGTCAAAGTCAATGAAGTGTCAGTCTAGCAGGTGAAGTTTTGATGGTTCATTTCCTGTTAAAGGAGGCTGCACTGTGTTTGTGGCTAATTGTGCATCTGTATATGTGAATAGCAAAAGGAGAGAGAGGAGGAGGAGAGAAAGGTGGATGTAAACAAAGACAGAGAAATATTGAGTAGAGGAAAAGGAATTTCACAATTAGAATGGTATGTGAATGAATTTTTGACATGAGACAAAAACTTTGTTGTGTTTCTATGGACAATAATTCTCAATGGATTATTTTAGCCACACAAAAATGAAACAATTTCATTTCACCTCTTAATGTGATCAAACTATTTCTTTTTAATGAATGACATTTTTTTTAATGAACACTGATTTTTCTGTGGTGGCTGCAAGGTCAGTAGATGTGAGGGTAGCACCAGCTTATGAACCTAGTCTGTTAGTGATGAAAACATGTATAGCGAAGTCAAAAGAGTATAGAGCATTTGATGTTTTGATACCAGTACTGTTTTGTGTCTGTGGTTAAAAAAATTAAACACTAATAACTTAGACATAGCTGAAAATAGGTACCACTAAGTTGACTACCCCATTGACTATTGTAAGTCACAGAAGTAATTGTAAAGTTATAGCAAGTGTTTTATTGGTTTACAATGTTGATTCAGCTTCTTTAATTTTTGTTATTTGGAGGAAAAACCTTGGAGCTAACCCTAACAAACTTTTATAATATGATCATACTGATTTTTTTTTTTTCATTTTGTAGTGGTTTGTGTAACTTTTCACTCCTCATCATCCTCCTCATCATTTAGCATCTGTTTTCTATGCTGGCATGCGTTAGACAATTCAACTGGAACTGGTAAGCTGGAGAGCTGCACTAGGCTATTTTGGCCTAGTTTCTATGGCTGGATGCCCTTCCTAATGACAACCACTCCAGTGTAGTGGGTGCCTTTTATGTGTCACTGGCACAAGTGCTTTTTACATATCACTTGCATGTGTGCCTTGTATGTGTCCCTGACATGAATGCTTTCCACATTTCATTGGCATGGGTGCCTTTTACATGTCACCAGCACAGGTGCCATTTACACGTCACTGGCACGAGTGCCTTTTACATGTCACTGGCATAAGTGCCTTTTATGTGTCACTGGCATAAGTGCCTTTTATGTGTCACTGGCGCAGGTGCCTCTTACATGTCACCAGCACAGGGCCTTTTACGTTTCACCAGCACAGGTGCTAATGTGTCACTGGCACTGGCCACAATTACAATTTCACTTAACTTGATGTGTCTTCTCAAGGTTTTGGTCACTTGTCATTGCCTCAATGAAACTCAACATCTAAAGATCATACTTCATCAACTCATCCCATGTCTTTCTGGGTCTACCTCTTCCACAGGTTCCCCCCACAGTTAGAGATAAGCATTTTTTTTATTCAGATGTCCTCATCCAGATGCATAACTATCAAGTTTATAACCATACTGCTTCCATTTCCAGTCCAATATGGGTTGATTTTTGCATCCCATTTCTCTAAGCATCAATAAAGTAAATACCAATATCTCACAAGAGTCAATCATATTGATTTTCTTTCTTTTCCCCAACACAGGAATTGACCTTATGTTTTAAAAAGAAATTATTAATATTTCTTGTAAAATGTTGCAAGTGACATAGAGTAAAACTAAAACTCATTGACTGTTAGCCCCAGCACCTAGAAAGTTACCCTTTGAGACACAATTCTAGGCAAGGTTGTTTATCCAAAGGAAAGGCAAAGGCCGATACAGCTTGACACCAGTGACATCGCAACTTATTTCTACAGATGAGTGAACTGGAGCAATATGAAATAAAGTGTCTTGCTCAAGAACGTAACACATAGCCTGATCTGGGAATTGAACTCGTTACCTCATGACTGTGAGCCCGATGCTCTAACCACTGAGCCATGTATTAGAAATGATGGTGTTTATTATCTTGCTCAAACTCAACATCTGAAATGCTGAATTTTAAATGAACATCATGTAGTCAACAGCTGAAATAGTTAATCTAAATACTGTTGTTCCTTTTTAATCAATCAGAAAAGCATTATCTGATTACTCGTTCTGCTAGAAAGAGAAGCTAATTCTCTTCCAAAACCCAACTTGCAGTCTTAAAGGAAAGAAAGTATGATACATAGGAAAATGTAGTCAGCAATAAACAATGGAATGAAAAGATGGGACGATCACAATCAGAATGCCTCTGATCATAGGTCATCCCAATCAATGAAGGATAAATTATATAATGACCGATAATAAACAGGAACTTTACAGTGTCTGTCAACATAAAGAATATCATAGAGAAGAGAGATTGTAATAAATCACTTACCTCTCCATGTTTTACTGGTTGGATGTATTTACGATAGACACTCATCCGATACATAGTTTCAATAGCCTGAAAGATAACAGGAATAAGGTTTCATTTATTTCATAACAATGATTATAATAATTAATATGAAAAATTGTTCTGTTGATAGCAAACCACAAATTTGTACAGGTAACAGATCTAATTTCACACCAGCACATGACAAATATGTTTATGCAGAGTGGGCCAAAAGTCATTTGCCAAAACACTTGATATTTTATTTATATCACATTATTATGCTTATTGTTATTTCATAATAATGGTTATAATAATTAATATGAAAAATCGTTATGTTGATATTACACCACAACTTTGTACTGGTAATGGAACTGGGTTCACACCTGTACATGACAAGGCCAAATGTCTCGCACCAAAATACTTGATATTTTATTAATATTATATTACTATTATTCATTGAGTTCAAATTCTATCAGGGTCGACTTTGCCTTTCATCCTTTCGGTGGGGTTGATAAAATAAATATTGGTTAAGCACTGAGGTTGATGTAATTGATTTACCCCTTCCTCGAAATTGCTGGCCTTACGCCAAAAGTTGAAACCAATATCATTAGTTAATTTCATTCATCATGCACAAGTACATGAGTATTCATCATTTTATTTATTTTATTCAATTTTTAGAAAAATTAAAGCCTGTCTTTGACAATTCCAGAGGGTTTTTAACTTATTTCGTGTGTGACTTTTGGCCCACCTTGTATAATCAACCAATGAGGCTAAGGAAACACTTACACGCGCTGTTCATTATCCCTCCACCTCTCTTCTCTCTTCCACTTGAGCAGGACACTCCAACCACTTCCATTCCTTTCAACCCTTCAATATCACACGAAAGAAGCTACACTGGACCATACTCCCACCCTACTTACATGTTATACACTCAAAGCTTTGCCCTGCTGTACTACCAGTCAGCACTCTTACTCCATCCATCACCTTTACTGCCACCCAACACCTACTCTTGCCTCCTTAATCTCATCATTTATCCTTACCTTTGTTCCTCTCTGCTACTGCCAATCATTTCTCTGCAGACTCCACCTCCAGATATCACTGCGCTTTCCATCATACTTCCCACCTTGTCCCTTCCACACTTTCACCCAATTTGGATCTCCTTATGTCTTACTTTTCCCCTCTGTCCTATTCTAGGCTACCGAGGACTCCAAGTATTTACTCTTCCATTTCTAATTCTCAGTTACCTTTTTTTCTGATCTTTCTGTTGTCATTGCTCCCTTTCTTATTTCCCTCCTTGGTCTACACACCATAGGTTACTGAGTACTGTAGCGTTAGTGCCACAAGAAAATGCATGTCATACATGCTGTGAAATGGTTGGGGACAGGAAAGGCATCCAGCAATAGAAACCAAGCCAAATGACCTATAACATGGTCCAATAAAAAATCATTTAGACCATGCTACATGGAAAGTGCATGTTAAATTTAAATGATTACACACATATATTATTTTCATTTTTTTTTTTACTTTTACTTGTTTTAGTCATTAGACTGTGGCCATACTGGGGCACCACTTTGAAGAATTTCTAGTTGATTGAATTGAACCCAGTACTTATTGTTTTGCTGAACTACTAGGTTATGGGGGCATAAACAAACCAACACAGGTTGTCAAGCAGTGATGGGGGACAAACACAGACACACATGCACACACATATATACAACAGTCTTCTTACAGTTTCAGTTTTCATCTACAAATCCACTGAGAAGGCTTCAGTTGGACCAGGAGTTAAGTAGAAGACATTTCCCCAAGGTGTCGTGCAGTGGGACCGAACCTGGAACCATGTGGTTGGGAAGCAAACTTATCACAGCCATGCTTTTTCCTGTACATATATACATATATGTATGTATGTACGTACGTATGTATGTATGTATGTATGTATGTGTACATGTTTTGATAGTAACTGGCAGAGGTTAAAGAGTGTCTCAAGGGCCAAGAATTTTATGCATTGGCATAAAAACTTTGGATCTGTAACTTCTGCCGCTTATTAATACAAAACATATATACTCATGTTTTGAGTTCTATTTTCCTGTTTGCATCACCAAACCTATATACAAATATATATATATATATATATAACAATTAGAAAATGGAGGATAATATGCTGAACCCAACTACTTGCAGACGATGTATCCCATTGAATTCATTAATTTAATTCATAGCAGTCACTTTTGCTATGAATTAAATTAATGAATTCAACGGGATACATCGTCTGCAAGTAGTTGGGTTCAGCATATTATCCTCCATTTTCTAATTGTTATACAAATTTGGGGTAAAACCTCCACTTTTACCTGCTCCCATTGATTGCATTTAGTATAGCACTAGTGTAGTAATAATTGGGTACCCTCCCAGCAGTATACTGGATAGATACTATCCCTTAGTGGGTTGAACCCCCAACCCCTAACTCTCTCACGTTATATATATATATATATATATATATATAGGCGTGAGCACACGCACACACACATATACACACATGTAAAATTAATCTATCATGTGGTTTTTGGACCATAGAGTTAATCCTTCACCCAATTTAACACCATCTGGGACCTTGAGTTGTTTTAGTAGAGTTCACTCTCTCTTATAAGCATTCAGGTTAGGTTTCCACTTTTAAGGGGACCTTACTCTCTCCTTTCCCACTTCTAATTTCAGAAGCCCTGTAAAAGGTCATTGGCATTATCTTCCCTCCTGACTAAAAAGTAAAAATACAAAGCAACATGGATACATACATGCATATGTACATGTTCACATATACATGCATACTTGCACATATATGTATATATGCTCATATGCACACAAACACACACGCATCATACATACACACATATATATATATATAAATACACATACACATATTCACACATATGTACACACCTTATATACATACACACATATATACACATGCACACCCATATACATGCATACATATATGCACACACACCCATATAGACATACACACACACGCACACATACACACACACACACACACACACACACACACACACACACAGAGAAACTCACACATGCACTTGTACATGTATACATAAATTAAGATATGGCTTACATCATCTGAAAGTCCCAATGAAAAAGGGAATTGTATTCCCATGCATGAGGGAATTACAAAACCATTAAAAAAAAAATTCAATGAAATGGAGCAAACAAAATTTGAAAAATGAAAGAAGAGAAAGAAAAAAAATCACTATTAGCAAAACACAAAACAAAAAAAAGGCAAAAGACAGGAAGCAGTTAGCAACAACAAGAACGACAACAGTTAAAGTCACCCCCATGCATGTTGCAGAACGAGGTCATAAATATGTGCCGAATTTTGTTATTGCTTTTGTTGTGTTAATCACGCTAATTGGTGGATTAGAGCATTAGTTGAGACTGTTCTACCCTTTTTATAACCTTTCCCAAATGGTTCGTCTGGGACCCTAAAAAGTAGAGCAACTAGGCATTGTTTAAAAGCTTCAAGTGAAACTTAAATTTTTCTTTTACTTTTTATGTGTGTGATTATGTATGTGTGTGTGTGTGTGTGTGTGTATGTTTTACAGTTACATAATTTATCACCCTTTAAATACCATACTGTTTTCTATGCACAAAATTCCTGGTGATAGAGTGCAAATGAAGACGGAAATTCAAAAACTGTCATTTGTCTTGCTTGAATTTCTTGTATGTCAAAATTTGGAATGGGATCTTTCATACTCATTGATGTATACATAGCAGTACATGTAATTTCTTCTAATGTCACATCAGAGATTTGTTCTTTCCATTTTATTTCTCCAATTTAGACATATGTGTGTGCCTTTGTTTGTCCCCCATCACTGCTTGACAACCAGTGTTGGTTTATTTACATTGCTGTAACTTAGCAGTTTGCTCAAAAATAGATTAAGTGCCAGACTTTCAAAAACAATGTAGGTTATGGGGTTAATTCATTCAAAGAAAAGTTAAGGCAGTGCTCCAGCATGGCCACTGTCCAATGACTAACAAGTAAAAGATAAGAGATAAAGTATATAGACATAGGCATGGCTGTGTGGTAAGAAGTTGGCTTCGCAACTATTTGGTCCCAAGCCCTGGGCTGACCAAAGCCATGTAAATGGATTTGTTTGGTAGATGGAAACTGACAGATTCCCATTGTATGTATGTGTGTGTGTGTATGTGTGTGTGTGTGTGTGTATGTGTGTGTGTGTGTGTGTGTGTTTGTTGTTGTCTTTGTTCCCCACCATTGCTTGACAACCAGTGTTGGTGTGCTTTATATCCCTGTAACTTAGCGGTACAGCAAAAGGAACTAATAGAGTAAGTACTATGCTTAAAGAAACAAAGACCCTGAGGTCAGTTCATTCAACTAAAATTTTTCAAGATAGTGCCCCAGCATGACCTCAATCTAATGACTGAAACAAGTAAGAGATAAAAGAAAAGATAAAAAATATCATAGCCCTGGGTAATTCATAAGTGATTATCATCATCTAATATCCACTTTTCAAGCTAGCATGCATTGGAAGAGTCATCACAGTCTAAATCAGTTCTTGTTCAGAGTAACTGCTGTCACCAACATGGGTGCCTTTAATGTGCCACCAGCACAGGTGCCTTTAACATGTTACTGGTGCAGGTGCCTTTAACATGTTACTGGCGCAGGTGCCTTTAACATGTCACTGGCATGATATATGGATATCTCTTTTATCTTGTTTCAGTCATTTGCCTTTGATTCTGGCCATGTTGAGGCACCACCTTGAAAGGTTCAACGAATGAGAAGGTGAAACTCTGACTAACAGTTTTTGTGATATCTTTGCACCTTTATTAATAAAGCATATTACTCTACCTCCAGTATTTGAGTACTATTTTCCCACCTTGTTTTGCATTTATGTGCTTACTCTTGTATATATATGACGAGCTTTCGGTTTCCATCTATCAAATCCACTCACAAAGCTATAGTAGAAGACACTTGCCCAAGGTGCCATGCAGTGTGACTGAACCTGGAACTTTGTAGATGGGAAGCAAGCTTCTTACCACACAGCCATGCCTGCAACTATGTAAGTGATTGCAGCATTCAGGGAAGTTAGATTTTTGATTTGAGGTATTAGACTAGTGAAAGATTTATTTTCGCATTATCACTCACTCTTCTTTTCCTCACACACACACACACCAGACACATATATGTGTATATGCATATATGAATATTACATATTCACACACATTACACTATAACTGAGCAGTGTGACAAACAGAGCTAAAATAAGCACTAGATGAAACACTTTGGCATTCAAACCAGCCATATATGGCCAAAATATTCTACCCATTCTATGTTCAAACTGGCCAGATCTGACCTCTGCCATCTACCCTATAATGCCATTGTAAAAAATAAGCAATGACATCATCAAAATTTCAAAGCCACAAGATAATAAAATGATTAATTCAAAACAAAGTGAATGAATTTGCATTACATTTGACAGAATAATCTGAATGTTAAAAGGTTAAAACTGAGTAATGGGAGCGGATACATGCAACTCAAGGTGGCTCAAGAACTAAAACAAGTAGATGGTTATATATACATGCATTCAAACACATTTTATATAGATATACATGTGCAATTATGGGTGCATACACATGCATACACTACACACTGACACACCGCTAGAAATAGAACAAAATAACTCTGTTGGTAAATAATGCAAATCACTGAACAAAAAGGAAGAGAAATTATGACACTAAACATTATTTTTACATTCTCCAGTGGTAAATAAATAGTTAACAAAATTTGCAAGCTATTTCTCCTATCAAGGTAAAAAAAAAAAAAAAAAAGACAGTGTTGGTTAACAATGTTGTTAGCTGAACATGAAATATCACTGTCTTTTTTGGTAAGAGAAAAACTTCAGTTAACATTGAGTTGCTTTTAGGAGTTGGTTGGAGTTATTTAATGGGGGTGGGCAAAAGTAAGAAAAAAAAGAGTTACTTTAGAGAAAGAGCTCTTCCACAAGTCATGGTGTAATTTCAGCTGCTTTTGGTTATCAGCTGAATTTCTTTGGTAAGGTGTGTGTGTGTGTGTGTACACTCATGTATATGTAGTCTACAGGGTGTTCAAAAAGTCTCTCCACAGTAAGTATTATATTGCAAAATAAATATTTATAAGATGGTATAAGACTACAAAAGAATATATTAGACTTTACAAGACTTTAAAAAACTTTATAAGAGGTGTTGAAAGTGTCATCCTTCATTTTCAATATATAAAATTTAATTTCTTTTTTACTGCCGTGTGAGCACTTCCTGGACTAATTTCTATTTCCTGTGACAATTTGTGTAAGGACTTTGACGGACTTGCCAACAGTTTATCAGAAGTATTGGAGTGTGTTTCATCTGAGAGAACAGTAGGCCTACTGCTTTTGCTGTGTTTACCACTGACCCTGTGTTTCGAAATTTTCTTATCAAATCCCGCATTCATGATATGGAACAACAGTATTTGGAAAAGTTTCACTGAATCTCTGTTTCACAGTATCTGTGTATTTGTTTCCAGCTTGAAACACCCATTCAACTAAAAACGTATGTTCTTCAATGGTTAGGAAGTCAACACACTGAAGGGTACACAATGACTGAGGGACAATGGCTGACACCCAGCTGCCCACGCAATGATAGTCAAGTTGCACATACGCAGGATCAAAAATATTCACTGCGGAAAGACTTTTTGAACACCCTGTAATATATATATATATATATATATATATATATATATATATATATATATATATATATGCATACACATAAATTTTTTTCCTCCTCCTTGGTACTCTGTCGCTTACAATGTCGAGGGTTCCAGTTGATTCGATCAACAGAACAGCCTACTCGTGAAATTAACGTACAAGTGGCTGAGCACTCCACAGACACGTGTACCCTTAACGTAGTTCTCGGGGATATTCAGCATGACACAGTGTGACAAGGCTGACCCTTTGAATTACAGGCACAACAGAAACAGGAAGTAAGAGTGAGAGAAAGTTGTGGTGAAAGAGTACAGCAGGATTCGCCACCATCCTCTGCCAGAGCCTTGTGGAGCTTTAGGTGTTTTCGCTCAATAAACACTCACAACACCCGGACTGGGAATCGAAACCGCGATCCTATGACCGCGAGTCTGCTGCCCCAACCACTGGGCCATTGCACCTCCACATACATATATACATTTGTACACACACATATGTAGGCAGCTGTCATCTATTTTCAAGGGAGATAATATTTCTCCTTGACCGGACATGTTTTCATGGAATATTGGCAACAAATGATACCACTTGTATGAAAATGACACAAACATCACCCCACTCTGAACACACATATAATATACACATACATACCTAAGTATGTGTGTGTATGCATGTATCATCATCATCATTTAACTTCCGTTGTCCATGCTAGCATGAGTTGGATGGTTTGACTGGGCTGGCCCGCTGGAAGGCTGCACCTGACTCCAGTCTAATTTGGCATGGTTTTCTATGGCTGGATGCCCTTCCTAAAGTCAACCACTCTGAGGGCGTAATGAGTGCATTTCTGTGCTACCAGCACGGATGCCAATTTGCATGACACTGGTATCTGCCACAACTGTGATTTTGCTTGGCCTGATGAGTCTTCTTCTCAAACATGACATAATGCCAAAGGTTTTGATCATTCCCTCCATGAGGCCCAACACTCGAACAGTACCCAGCCACTTTACCTCTGTCAGGCCCAATGCTCAAAAGGAACTCAGCCACCTTGAATCCGTGAGGCTCAACACTTGAAAGGAGCATAGTCACTTTGCTGCCATCAGACCTAACGCTCAAGAAGAACTCAGCCACTTTGCCTCCATGAGGCCCAACACTTGAGAGGAACTCAACCACTTTGCCTCTGTGAGGCTCAACACTCAGAAGGAACTCAGCCACTTTGCCTCCATGAGGCCCAACACTTGAAAGGAACTCAACCACTTTGCCTCTGTGAGGCTCAACACTCAGAAGGAACTCAGTCACTTTACCTCCATCAGGCCCATTGCTCGAGAGGAACGCAGCCACTTTGCCTCCATGAGGCCCAACATTCAAAGGATGTTCTTTACATGCCACCAGCACAGGTGCACTTGGCTTGATAGGTCCTTTCAAGTACAGCATATCGCCAAAGGTTTTGGTCACCAGTTATTGCTTCTGTGAGGCTCAAAGTTTGAAGATCATTCTTCACCACCTTGTCCCAGGTCGTCCTGGGTCTAACTCAACCACAGGTTCCCTCCACAGTTAGAAATCGGCACTTCTTTACACAGCTTTCCTCGTCCATACACATCACATGACCATACCAGCAATCATCACTCTTGCACACCACATCTGATGTCTCTTATACCTAACTTTTCTCTCAAGATGCTTACACTCTGTTGAACATGCACAATGACATTGCACATCCAGTGAAGCATACTGTCTTCATTTCTTTCAAGCCTATGTGTGTTCTCCACTGTCAAAGCCCATGTTTCACTGCCATGCAGCATAGCTGTTCGCACTCAGGCATCAAACAATCTGCCTTTCACTCTGAGAGTGAGAGGCCCTTTGTTATCAGCAGGAGTAGGAGCTCTCTGAACTTTGCCTGGCCTAATCTTATTCTCACAGCTATGCTCTTGGAGCATCCATCTCCACTACTAACTTGGTCACCTAGATAATGGAAGCTATCTACTACTTCTAAGCTTGCCCCACTGGTAGTTGATGGAATTTATTTTCTGTACATTTTCAGTGTTTATTGTACCTGTGCACCTTTCACATACAAAAGTTAGTTTCCCTGTTAACCTTCCTCTGATGTTGCTGCACCTCTTGTGTCCAAAGCTTACACAGGGTGCATCTTATGGAATTTCAACCTATATCTTTTCTACAGATTGAGCAGGGCCATCTACCTGAAGGGATTTGTGATTTGTCTGCCTTCCTACTTAGTATGACTTTGGTTTTTGTGTATGTATATATATGTCCTGCCCTAACTCTTCGAAACGCCAGTGTTATAATGGTAGCAGCTGATGAAAGAAATGTTCTCTATGTGGCCTGTGTGTTTTCTGTACACTGTTTATCATTTTGTCCATGGTTTTTTGCAACGTCATGTACCCAGATCATCATCATCATCATCATCATCGTTTAACGTCCGCTTTCCATGCTAGCATGGGTTGGACGATTTGACTGAGGACTGGTGAAACCGGATGGCAACACCAGGCTCCAGTCTGATTTGGCAGAGTTTCTACAGCTGGATGCCCTTCCTAACGCCAACCACTCAGAGAGTGTAGTGGGTGCTTTTACGTGTCACCCGCACGAAAATGGCCACGCTCGAAATGGTGTCTTTTATGTGCCACCCGCACAAGCCAGTCCAGGGGCACTGGCAACGATCTCGCTCGAAAATCCTACAGGAGCCAGTCAGGCGGTACTGGCAACGGCCACGCTCAAAATGGTGCATCTCATGTGCCACCCGCACAAGAACCAGTCCAGGGGCACTGGCAACGATCTTACTTGGCTTGCCGGGTCTTCTCACGCACAGCCCATTTCCAAAGGTCTCGGTCCGTAGTCATCGCCTCGGTGAGGCCCAATGTACGAAGGTCTTGCCTCACCACCTCAGCCCAGGTCTTCCTGGGCCTACCTCTTCCACGGGTTCCCTCAACTGTTAGGGTGTGGCACTTTTTCACGCAGCTATCCTCCTCCATTCTCACCACATGTCCATACCAGCGCAATCGTCTCTCTTGCACGCCACAACTGATGCTTCTAATGTTCAGCTTTTCTCTCAAGATACTTACACTCTGACGGGTATTCACATTGACATTACACATCCAACGGAGCATATTGGCTTCATTCCTTGCGAGCTTACGTATGTCCTCAGCAGTTACAGCCCATGTTTCACTGCCATGTAGCATGGTTGTTCGTACGCATGCGTCATACAGTCTGCCTTTTACTCTGAGTGAGAGTCCCTTTGTCGCCAGCAGGGGTAAGAGCTCTCTAAACTTTGCCCAGGCTATTCTTATTCTAGCAGCTACACTTTCAGCGCACCCACCCCCACTACTAACTTGGTCGCCCAGATAGCGGAAGCTATCGACTACCTCTAGTTTTTCACCCTGGAATGAGATAGAAGTTGTTTCCTGTTTGTTTGCAGTCTTTATTGCACCTGAACATCTGCCACAAACAAAAACTAACTTGCTAGTTAACCTGCCTTTGATGTTGCTGCACCTCTTATGTGTCCATAGCTTGCACCGGGTACATCTTATAGAGTTACTACCTACTCCTTTTCTACATACTGAGCAGGGCCATCTACCTGAAGGGGTTTGTGTTTTATCTACCTTCCTACTTATTAGGATTTTGGTTTTAGCTAGGTTGACTCTAAGGCCCTTCAATTCTAGACCTTGCTTCCACACCTGAAACTTCTCCTCTAGTTCTGATAGTGACTCCGCAATTAGGGCAAGGTCATCAGCATAGAGGAGCTCCCAGGGGCAACCTGTCTTGAACTCCTCTGTGATTGCCTGGAGGACTATGGTAAATAATAGGGGGCTGAGGACGGAACCTTGGTGGACCCCTACCTCTACCCGGAATTCATTGCTGTACTCATTTCCAACCCTCACCTTACTGGCCGCATCTCTGTACATGGCTCGCACAGCTCTCACTAGCCATTCTTCTATCCCAAGTTTCCTCATTGACCACCAGATAAGGGATCGGGGGACCCTGTCAAAGGCTTTCTCCATGTCAACGAAAGCCAGGTACAGAGGTTTATCCTTGGCTAGGTATTTCTCTTGCAACTGTCTCACTAGAAATAAGGCATCAGTAGTGCTTTTACCTGGCACGAACCCAAACTGCATCTCATCTAAATTGATTCGCTCCCTAATTAGTTGGGCTATGACCCTCTCTGTAACTTTCATAACCTGATCTAACAGCTTGATGCCTCTGTAATTATTTGTATCTAAAGCGTCCCCTTTACCTTTGTAGCAGTTGACTATGATGCTGCTACACCAGTCATAGGGTATGACTCCTTCGTGTATCACCTGGTTCGTAATACGGGTGACTAGGCTATAGCCAACACTGCCAGATATTTTGAGCATCTCTGCAGTGATTCCTGATGGGCCGGGGGCTTTCCCGGTCTTCATACTCTTAATTGCTTTATCTACCCTGGTACTATCAACTCGGATAGCTGGTCCCTCTATTGGGTCGACATAAGGCAGGCTCTCTTTCTCCCATTCATTCTCTTTATTAAGCAATCTATCGTAGTGGCATCTCCAGACCTCTTTCTTTGCATCCTCATTTAATGCAAGCGTACCATCATCCATGCGAACACATTTCTCTCCTACAACATCACTATTCTCTCTCCTACACTGTCTTGCAACCCGAAATACCTCGAGTCTTTGGTCCTCACGGCGCAGAACATTGGCAAATCTTTCCTTATCTGCTTCCCCTCTGGCTAAATAAACCTGTCGCCTAGCCTCCCTTCTGGCACATTGGTACAATTCCCTGCTACCACCGTTCTTCCAGTCCTTCCAAGCTTGTTTCTTTTGTCTAATAGCCCTGTCTACCTCCTTGTTCCACCACCACGTTACTCTGGGTTGGGAGGGGACCTTACACCACCCACAAATCTGGTCGGTGGCTTTCAACAGGTTGTCCCGCAGAAATCTCCAATTGTCTTCCACGTTGTATGATGCTATATCCCCTTCTATTTCGTTAAATGCTTCAAGTAACTTGTCTCTAAGTCTCTGTCCGTTTGCAGGGTCTTTAAGCTTCCACACCCTTCTTCTCCAAGCCTGTCTAATTCTGGGCACCCATTTTGCCTTGATCCCAAAGTCGCTAACTACTAATCTATGTTGTGGGGTACATTCTTCGCCAGGGTAGGTTTTGGCATTTATAAGCCGCCCTCTTTCCCTATTTCTGGCGAGGATGTAGTCGATTTGGCTAGAGTGTCTGCCGGAGCGGTAGGTGACTAGGTGACTGGCAGGTTTCCTGAAGTTGGTATTGCAGACCATAAGATTGGTTGCATCACAGAACTCCAGCAGTCTGGTTCCCTCCTCGTTGCGGGAACCGAAGCCATAGCCTCCATGTATGCCATGGAAGCCCCCAGCACGACGTCCGACATGACCGTTGAAGTCTCCAGCCACAAAGAGAAGGTCCCTGTCACTCGTCGACGAGGTAGTTTGCAAGAGGGTGTCATAGAATTGGTCTTTCAGACCATCTGGTAGCCCAGGTTGAGGTGCATAGGCTGAGATGACAGTAGCTAATCTATGATGAAGCACTAGTCTGATCTTAAGTACTCTGTCACTTACTCTAACGACCTCGATTACCTTATCCACCCATTTCTCCGCTAGAAGTATTCCTACGCCCCCGACCCCGTCAGTGTTCTCTGCCCAGAAAATCTTGTACCTGTGTTCTTTGCCTGTGAGGAACCTTGCAGAACCTCCTCTCCATCTTACTTCCTGGATGCAGCACATATCTACGCATCTCCGTTCAAGCATCTCAACAATTTCACCAGATCTACCTTTCAGCGTGCCGACGTTGAGAGTGCCAATCCTAACAGTATGGGTGTTGGGGGTGTGGGCCTGTAGCCTGGGAAGAGGAAAAGCAGTGTCGTGTACCTGAAAAGAAAACTTGCAATTGGAAGAATTCATAAGCAAAACATTACCTACAACCTGCAAACATTTCTCAACCTTAATGCGCTACCCAAAGGTAGGGGAGAGGATGGCCAAGGCCACTAGATGGGTTCCGGGAGACAGCCGAGGTTGACAGGATGACAAAGGGATGAACTTCCGGTGGAGGGGGCGGGATGACAGAGGAATGAACTTCCGGTGGAGGGGTGGAATGACAGAGGAATGAACTTCCGGTGGAGGGGGTGGGATGACAGAGGAATGTACTTCCGGTGGAGGGGTGGGATGACAGAGGAATGAACTTCCGGTGGAGGGGGTGGGATGACAGAGGAATGGACTTCCGGTGGAGGGGGCGGGATGACAGAGAAATGAACTTCCGGTGGAGGGGGTGGGATGGCAGAGGAATGAACTTCCGGTGGAGGGGGTGGGATGACAGAGGAATGAACTTCCGGTGGAGGGGGTGGGATGACAGAGGAATGAACTTCCGGTGGAGGGGGTGGGATGACAGAGGAATGAACTTCCGGTGGAGGGGGTGGGATGACAGAGGAATGAACTTCCGGTGGAGGGGGTGGGAGGGCGGGTTACCGCCAGCGAGTAGAGAGGGCTCTTAAATGCATCTATATATACATGTAGATGAAGGTATGTAAATACATGTACATATATATGCATATACTCATATATTATTTATATTTATATTTATATATATATATATATATATATATATATATATATATACATATTGATTTTTCAACCATGTAATGACATGTACTTTTCTCAGACTACTTTTTTCCTTCTCTCTGAATTTTTTTCTCTTTTTGATGAAGAGCCATGCTCAAAACATCATGCCACTCTTTTCTCCATCTTAAACTTTCTCTGAGCATAAATCTAATACATTCACTGTGTACGTCCTCTTCACTTTTATTGTTTCTCTGTACTATGTTTACACATAGTGATACTAATAACCAGTTTTTAGAATTTGATATAATTATGCTTTAGAAAAAACCATCCAGAGATTACAGAGTGTAATATTAGTCAATGAATGACACAAGAACAGGAGTTACATAAACACTTTCATTAGCTTACAGCTATTTCTGTTATAAAAAGTGATTAAGTAATTCTTGTTCTTTTGTCTATTACAACTTCATGCACGCGCGCACACACACACACACACACACACACACACACACATACATGAGAACACAAACACACAGACATATGATGGACTCCTGTTTCCACCAAGAAAATCTTGCGCAAGGTTCTAATACATACTGGAATTGAACTCAAAGCCATATGGAAGGGAACCACATATTCATGCATCTATCTATCTATCTACACATGCACATGCATATATATATATATATATATATATATATATATATATATATATATATATACACACACACACACACAGCACATACATATATGCATAAACATATGCATAGATGAATATACGCACATCTAAAAATATATAAACATATATATATATAGATAGATATAGATATGTGTGTGTGTGTATGTGTGTGTGTGTGTGTGTGTGTATGTGTGTGTGTGTGTGTATGTGTGTGTGTGTGTAAATATATGTGTGTGTGTGTGTATATAGATATATGCATGTAAATATATATGTGTGTGTATATATATATATATATATATATATATACACATACACACACACACATACCCACACACATGTACATATAAATATATGCATATACACAGGCACACACATGCGAAAGAGAGAGAGGGAGAAGGAAAGAGGCAGACAAACAAATGGAGAATTACGGGGAGTGATAAAGCTGCCAAAGCAATTGCAAAATGACTGGCTGGTAAGCTGTTTGAAATACACCAGCTGTTCCTGTCAAGTTTTCTTGGAGGAGTAAACACCATACAATTAGGAATCTGCTCCAAGTAAATAGGAGCAGAGAAAATGTGTGAGAAAATGTTGGCAATGCTTCAATAAGAAATTGGTTATAGGGGTGATTGGTAAAAGGTGTTAATAAAAGGCAGAGCATTATGAAAGAAGACAAATAGAGGGTACTTTTAGCAGAAAATAGAAACACAAGAGTATAAGAGACGTTCCAGCAAGCAGATATGTATGTGGGTGTGTAGGTGATTTAATTTGTGTCATCTACTTTAATTTCTTGTCACAAGGCCAGCAATGTTGACTGAGAAAGGGGTGGTGCTAGCTGAATTGATTACATTGACTGGTACTTCAGGAAGTATGGAAGGTCAAACTGAACTCAGTGGGAAGTGGAAGAACACGAATTAGTAACTTATTTTTAATCATTGTGTGTGTGTATATATGTGTGTGTGTGTGTGTGTGTGTGTGTGTGCATTTGTGTGTCTATGTTTGCCCCCCTGCCCACCATCACTTGACATCCAGTGAATGTCCCTGTAATTTAGCAGTTTGGCAAAAGAAACTGATAAAATAAGTACAAGTCCTGGGGCTGATTTGTTCGACTAAAGGCAGTGCTCCAGCATGGCCACAGTCAAATGACTGAAACAAGTAAAAGAATATATATATATATATATATATATATATATATATATATATATTCACACATAGGCAAGTCTTGGCTCTATGGTTAAGAAGCTTGCTTCCCAACCACGTGATTTTGGATTCAGTCCTGCTGCATGGTACCTTGGACAAGTGTCTTCTACTATTGCCCTGGGCTGTCCAATGCCTGGAAAGTGGATCTGGTAAATGAAAACTGAAAATAGCTTGTTGCGTGTGTGTCTGCATTGCTTCAAAGCAGGTGAGTGTTGGTGACAGAAAGGGCATTTGGCCGTAGAAAACTTGCTCAACAAATTCCATCTGACCCAAGCAACCAAGGAAAAGTGAATATGAAATGATGAGAGAGAGGGGAGAAGAGAGAGAGAGAGAGAGAGAGAGAGAGAGAGAGAGAGAGGGGAGAAGAGAGAGAGAGAGAGAGAGAGAGAGAGAGAGAGAGGGGAGAAGAGAGAGAGAGAGAGAGAGAGAGAGAGAGACAGACAGACACAGAGATATAGTGTGATATACATAAAAGCCATTTATTGTAGTCAGATTGTGTATAAAGAGTAATTGCTATGGAAAATTAATGGGTTCCAAACATGCTGAAGATATTGTTATCAGCTGGTTATTATCTAAAAATTTCCCTCCTAAATTGGTCAGAAAAACTGACTTCTACCATACTCCTTTATTTGTTTATTTTTGTTTTATGCCATTTATTCATGTTGGCTTGTGTTGGATTCCAACTTACTGAGGCATTATTTTACAGCAGGATGTACTTCTTGTTATCAACTTTTACTTGTTTGACAAATAAGAATTTTTTTTCAGTCCTATCATTTTTGAACCCTGTTGTTACAAAATTTCTGTTGAAATACACTACCTCTGTTTCAATTAATTTTGAAAATAATGAAGAATCATTTTTGAACCCTGTTGTTACAAAATTTCTGTTGAAATACACTACCTCTGTTTCAATTAATTTTGAAAATAATGAAGAATCATTTTTGAACCCTGTTGTTACAAAATTTCTGTTGAAATACACTACCTCTGTTTCAATTAATTTTGAAAATAATGAAGAATCATTTTTGAACCCTGTTGTTACAAAATTTCTGTTGAAATACACTACCTCTGTTTCAATTAATTTTGAAAATAATGAAGAATCATTTTTGAACCCTGTTGTTACAAAATTTCTGTTGAAATACACTACCTCTGTTTCAATTAATTTTGAAAATAATGAAGAATCATTTTTGAACCCTGTTGTTACAAAATTTCTGTTGAAATACACTACCTCTGTTTCAATTAATTTTGAAAATAATGAAGAATCATTTTTGAACCCTGTTGTTACAAAATTTCTGTTGAAATACACTACCTCTGTTTCAATTAATTTTGAAAATAATGAAGAATTTAGTAAAACATAAATTAATATAAAATTTTGATGTAAGGTATAAATTTTAATCACTTTAAAACAGAAAATTATTAATGACATAATAACAAATAAATTGTTATCATTTACATTTTCATAAACTATACCCTTCACATCTCCCCCACCCCATAAAAGATAGATATAAGTAACACATCCCCAAAATCCCAAATAACCCCATCAATAAATTTATACCTCTACTGAATAAAATCTCAATAATTAAATCCAGCTAAAAAGGAAATCCACACAACGCTATATTTGAAATATTAAGAATAAAAAGGTAGATTATACCTAACCCCTTTGGTATCTCCAATATCCTGAGCTCCACAATAACAATGAATAATGTTCCTACCACATAAAAACAATAAAGCTTTGAATAAAGCATGAGTATATAAATGAAATAAAGCTAATATAGGCATTTTCATTGAACCTGGGGCAGTCTCAGGCAGGTTGGCTAAAGCATAGAGCTACAGGACACTTTTATAGGGAATGTAAACATAATGTTACCATTTTGCTCAGACAGAATCAAGAAAGAATCAGAATGTAAATATTCACACACAAAATATGAGTTTCCATAGTTTCCATCTATCAATTTCACTCACAAATAACTGATTAGCCCAAGGCTACAGAGGAAAACAGAATGCCTCAATGAATTCTGTCTTACCTATGCAAGGAAGGAAAAGTAGATGTTAAAGCAACATCACAACCACAGTAGCTGGCAAAGATGGCAACAATATATATGACAGGTTATAAACACAGTTTCTGCCTACCAGATGTCACTCATGAATTTTGGCTGACATTTCTTCAATGTCTGCACAGAATGGATGTGCAGCAAACTTCCTAACCATGCACCCATGCCAGAATCTCTATAAGTACACTTTATTTACAGTGCCATGTGAAGAGCACCCAGCACACACTGTGGAGTGGTTGGTGTTAAGAAGGACATCCAGCTGTAGTGACCAAGCCAAGTGAAACTGGAACCTGGTGGAGGTCCCCAGCTTGCCAGCTCTGATGAAACTGTTCAACCCATGCCTGCATGGAAAACAGATGTTAAAGAATGAATGACGATGATGATGATACAAAGCAGCTGAGATAGTAATAGCTGCTGAATAACAGGCAATATTCAAACTAGATTTGATATGCCTTTCTGATAGGAGGTAGATCAACTGAACTAATGTAGAATTTGTTTTGTCTACAACAGTATTTTCCCTGAAAAGCAATAATATACCTGAAGTATATTTGAACTTAAATACAAGGAAGTTGGAATCCAATATCTTATCAGCTAGTCAATATCTTCTCTAGAACAAAACAAAAAGCATTAACAACCACAGCTTCATTGATGTAAGTAATGAATTCAAACCTCTCTACTTATTTCGTCCAGCTTTATGATGTAGTTTTCCATACAGTTACTGGACTTAGCAATGTAATAGATAAATCTCCCTTCAGCATATTACCTACTGTCTCAAAAAAATGGAAAGCCCTAAATCTTTGGATACCAAATTACAAGCTAATAACAGGATGAACAGAAATAAAACCATGATTTAAAAGTGACTTTTAAGCATAATCAACAAGGCAAGACACATAATTACTTCTGTAGAATAAGAGATAAGCTTAACTTCAAGTGATCAAAACCTGCAATCTAGCAATGATCTTTTTCTGTTGATTTTATTTCTTTTCATTTATGATATTAACATAACTGAAAGACAAAACCACAAATACGAAGGTCTCAGCTTCTTATTCATATTTGCCTATAAATCTTCATCTTGCACTAAAATATAAGACACAAATAATAATAATTATTTACTTCTTCCTGCTGGCATTCAATATATTTTTAAGAAACATTTTTATGAAATTCCAGATCTACTGTCATACTCAGTAAAGCCATATTGTTTGGCAATGTGACAGAGTAAAATAAATGTAGCAAAATGAGGGGATATTATCAAAGATTCCACTCAGCCTTATTTAAGGAACCATCTATGTAGCTTTACCCTTTCTTGTTTCAAAATGACATTTCAGACATTACCAGCTGCTCTAGATTTTCCAAAGGTCATCACAGCATATAATTTGTATGACTCACCTAAACACTTCGCTAAAGAAACACTGTTATATATGTCCATACAGAATGGCATCAATAAATCTGTGCTGAAATTCATGGCACTGTTTTTGATTTAGAATTTACTCTTATACAAGCAAAAATACTTATGATATGAGTTGTGTGTGTGTGTATATACACACACACACACACACACACTCATAGACACAGATATCCATACAGAAGTTACAGCTGGTTAAGTCACCAAGGTTCAAGATGACCACCAAGGAAGTTGAATTTTTTTTATTTTGTTACTTGTATTGTTCTGCTTCAAAGTTGTTATTCTTAAACTTTCAACATCATGTAATCACTTTTTTATTATTCTTAGCATTCTGTTTGAAAACTGTCCTAGGATTTGGTTGCAATATAATTCTAGTAAGAAGAAAGTTAATTCTGTTGTGAGTTTCTTTTAACAGATCAACAGAAAACAGCAACAAAAAAGAGCACAAACTTACTCAATGGATAACCTGAACTATTTTATTATCATGAACACAAATTATAACACACACACACTGTTATGATACTACCTATACACACCTTTACTCCATCAGAAAAAAACCCCAACATATTTCACTCTTATTTAATCATTTTAGTATTAACAGCAAGAGTAACCCACTTTAAGAGCAACATCATAAACAAAAGGTAAAACAACTCATTCAGGCATATCAAAATAAATGTAAAACTAAATATAAATGAATAATCTTAATATATTATGACCAGCTATAGAGTCAGAAAGGAAACTACTATCCCAGGCCTTTCACATTTATTATTCTACAGTCAATACAATAAGCTAAGTTATAAAATTAAAGACTGACTGCTAGATCTTAATCAATGCAAAACTCATTCAAAACCTCAAAATCTATATTTTGTGCATGAGCTGGTTTTCTATAATTACAAGCTTATTTTATTTTATATTAATTATGTTGCTTTGTTATTGACTAGTTTAATATTTCCTATTTTATCAAATACTTTAATACTAGATATGTTACCAAATTCTTTAATACTTGCTATTTTATTGAATTGCAATTTTATTGAATACATGAAATAACAGAGGAATATAAATCAACTGCAATGATGAAGCAGTAAATACTGTAATAATATACAATATCTGGTTTTATCCTCTTTACTTTCAAGTTCAAATAACAAATTACATTATTGACTGTGGAGAAAGGAAATAGTGAAAGAATTTCAATCCATTTTGAAGGGGGTGGCCATAATTCACTGGATGTGTAATATACAGTGAAGAGCTTTTTAAATGAATAAACCAAAAGCAGTAAATTCTATATAGGACAAAGAAGATTCAATTGTTATGAATAAGTAATTAGAGAGGAGAAAATGACATGTGACTAGTGTGTTGATAACAAACAGTTAAAAGCAGCAAGATGTATGAATTCATATCAAGGCAACTTTGGTAAGTTGGTAATAAAATTAGTTGACACATTATTGTAGTCTAAATGCTTTTGCCTTGACTCAGGCCAAGAAGTGATCTTGAACTAGGTACTGGAAGCTAATGAAACACTCAACGGAAGCTAATGAAACACTGCACCATCCACTCGTACAGTGGGTAGTACATGCAAAAGAACCAAGTAGAGATAAAAGCAGAGGTAGTATGCATTAGGTGCCTTAGCAATGGAGGCTGTATTGTTTATAAAATACAATGCAATCCGTTGGCTAAAGGTTTGATTCTCTGTTAACTTGGTTGGTTATGACTTTGCTGACAAGCTGAAGTATAGAAAGAAAAAGCAGATAAATTATAAACATAACACAGTCTACTTTTGCAATAACTTCAGAGACTCATAGATAACTTTAGATAGTTCAAAAAGTGATTCATCTGATGTATAAAAAATTAAAAAATAGAAATCATATTAGTTTTGATGCTCACCCTCATTTATGTGGTTAATATCTTGGAAAAAAAAAGATATCTAACCCTTTAGCATTTAAACTGACCATATCTGACCAAAATATTTTACCAGTTTTATCTTGTAACTGGCCAGTTCCAGTCTCTTACACTGCCCCTACAATATTATTCTAAAAAGAAACAATTATGTCATTGAAATCTCAAAGCTACAAGATAATGCATGACTAATTCAAATCAATGTAAATAAATAAGCATTATATTTGACAGAATAATCTGAATGCTGAAAGATTGAAACAAGAGTATGTAAGCAACTCCTAAACGTCAAGGCATTTGAGAAGTGGTCTGTAGCTTCAGCTTTATGAAGTGAAATATTTTATAAAATACAACTCCATCTGGACAGAATGTCAACCTTGTTAGAGGTGATCTGTCACATATTCTCAATAGCTATGTGAGCTGAAGTAATACAGAACACAGAAAGTCTGCCACAAATTTGAACTGAAACTTCACTTGGTCATTTTGCTTTTGATAAGAAAAGCTTCAAAGTTACACATTCTCATTTTTCTTTTTCAAATGTGAGGTTGTATAAACAAGTGTTTCAGGACAGAACAAATTATTCTATTATTATTTTTTTTACTTCATCTCAAGAGACAAAGCATTTGTGAGCTGATAGTATTTAGTGAGTTAAACAGCATTTCTTCCAGATCTCTACATTCTGAGCTTGAATTCCAGTGGGGTCATCTTTGCCTTTCATCCTATTATGGTTGATAAAAGTACCTGTTAAGCACAGGGGTTGAAGTAATCAACTTGCCCTTTCCTCTCAAAACTGCTGGCCATGTGCCCAAATTGGAAAGGAAATTTACTTTTTTATTTTGATTGGTTTAAATTCTAGCCATCTTTGGGTGTCATATTCCTGAATATCTGCATAGTAGTGAACTGGGTTCAAACTAAAAATCTTTATTCATAAATGAAAGATAATAACATTTTTATCAACTAGTCCACTGAGGCATACACAACTAATGTCACATTTTTAGGTTATTCAAATTTATCATTTTGTAAAAGGAAGCTATATTGTGTTGATGTCAACCCTAAGCTTATTGACTGGCTCATCAGCAAGTATTAAATGCATTGCTTCCTTGATTTTTCTAAGTTTTCACTTTGGTTTTCTATCAATTATGGAAATTTAATTCCATGGCAGTTTATGATTACCGTTTTCTATGTCATAATTGTACTGGTCATTCCTAACTTTGAGGTTTCACCTCTCATTAAGGCTTTTTTATATACCTTTATTCAAATTTTTAAGGGATTCTCAATTTCTCCTTTAGAATACTTTCTGCAAATGCACAGGGTATTATAGAAACTATTCTAACGCTTTCACCATTCCTGAGTAGGTTCAACTTCAGTGAGGTAACTGAGAAGTGGGGGTACTATTATTGAATACATTTCTGATGCTACATATGCTAAAGAATCTTTGAATTTTCTGAGAGAAAACTTTGTAGCAGGCAGAAACACCTTGGAGTTTGGTTTAATATGTTTTATATTTTTAACACACCACGCATTTGTGGGAGGCCATATAAAAGCAAAACTGGTAGGTTCTTAAGGTCAGAATATTATCAAAAACCTTAAAGAGAGGAGGAACATCTTTACCAATTTTATGCTATCAAAGTGAGATTTAAAAAGCATTTCTATTTACATTGTAATAAAAGTATAATAATCATTAAAGTGAAACTAGAGGGATGAAAAGTAAGATCAACTAGCAAAATTTGAACTCAGCAAATAATAGATAAAAGTGATGATGATAATAATGATGATGATGTTAACTATCTATTGCTATCAGAGTTACCATTTGACTTCAGTTTGTATGGTAATGATAGTAGCAGGAAATTTGTATTTTGGAACTAAGCTGCATATTTGTATTGAAAGGCTACAAATGATTAGTATCATTCTTGTGAATTACTGGTATTAATTTTATCAACACTGGAGGAATGAAGTTAAAGCTAGCAGGATTTTTGACACAACAACAGATAGGGTTGGAACTAAATACAGAAAGGTAGTTAATCATTTTTTTTCTCTTTTTTTTTTTACTCAAAGAAGTGTTTCAACAAAAATGTTGGAATTTACATGTTTGCCATGGTATACAAACTTATTCATATTTGCAAATTTAACCTGACAACCATTTCTGCCAACTTACCAAGGTTCAATTATCTTTGTAACAGGTGCATGTCTTCTGTATAAATACAGCAATTGTTTTTAAACAGATGTGGGGGAGGGAAGAGAAAGGAAAAAAAATCACTTTATCATTCCATCATGGAGAAGTCTTCAGCTTCCCCATACACATTTTTCTATGCACCACTGGGTTTTTATGTTTTCTTTGTCACAGTTCTCAGTGTCATATTACAGATTAATAGTCTATTTACAAAAGTGGGGGAGTAATCCTTGAATATACAGGTTGTTTTCTTTTTTCTTTTCTATTTCAAACTTTATTTTTATCCCCCTTTTGTCACATTAAATATAATCAACAAGAGGCCATACTGCTAATTGGTTTATTGTTTCCTTGAAAACACTATTCACTAGAGCACTGGTTGTGTGTGAGTGGGTACTAGATCCCCTTAAGGGTTCCTTCCACCATGAACTACAATTGATTTCTAAGTTTGACATTAAGGAACTGAACTGACTTAATTCATTTCATTTGAATATCGGTATTCATTTTATTGATCTGAAAGGTTGAAAGGCAAAATCACGTAGGTACCTTTTCCTGCTATCCTTGTGGCTCATGACTTATAATTAGAATACACACTGATGTGTAATTGTCCTCCTTTTTCTATTGAAAGTATATTTTCCTAAAAATCTGCTCATAGCCATAATGAAGTTTTTAACTTTAATTTTTGTATCCTGAAAGAGTTATATTTATCATTTATCATCTCCCTCTGCACACATTAGATGAACAGGATTATTGGGATTCATTTATCTTGATATTCCATACGTAACAGAATCAATATATTTATTTATCTATTTGAATCATCGAGTAGTTCTCTCTAACGCCTGGGTTCAAAAGCATTCTGATGGTTTGGTTCATAGGTTGACTGGGCAACACACTAAAGAGATCGGTAGTTTTGTGTCAAGTGACTGACACTGTGTTACATCATTATTTCAGTTGATATAACACTTAACTCTCAATAGTCATCACCTAGTTGTAAGTGCTAAAGAGTAAGATGCATAATTTAAATCAATAATTCGCAAAATATTACTACAAAACTAATGTTCAGTTGTCCAACAGTGTTCTATTTCTCCTATAAGGAAAATAAGTGCCTTAAGAAATGGGAGATATATCTCATTATATCATCTATTCAATGTTAAAGAAACTGGAGATAAACAACAATACTGTAGATTAAGTAGCTGCTCCTTGGGTTTTGTAGTTTTGTGAGCTGCATGGTGGCTTCACTAGAGCCAGTGGCACAAAAAGTGCACCATGTATATGCTGTAGAATGGTTGATGTTAGGAGGGTGTTAGCTACAGAAACCATACCAAAGAAGACACTGGAGTATGATTCAGTACTTGAACTGATCCAGTTAAACTGTCCAGCTCATGTCAGCATGGAACATGGGTGTTAAATAATCTACTATAGGGATAAGGCCTGAAATTTTTGCTGAGGAAACAAGTTGATTACAGTGACCCCAGTGCTTGACTGGTACTTATTTTTATTAACCCTGAAAAGATGAAAAGCAAAGTCGATCTCAGAGATATTAAAACTCAGAACAGAAAAATAGACGAAATTCTGCTAAGCATTTTGCCTGGTGTGCTAATGTTTCTGTCAACTTGCTGTGAAGATGTCACAAACATAAAAATATTTTGTGTTGCATTTCTGTGTCTACATATACACTCAAGAAAATGCTATTAGTTTTCTAATTAGTAATCTAAAAGGAAAATATTAGTTATTGCATTTTTTTTACAGTAACAAACTGCTACTTTTTTCTTAGCTTGTTGATAATTTCAATTAGATACATAATTTCTTATTCTCACTCCATCTCATTGTCTTTAGCACAGAAATCATTTTTACATATCTTGACTTTTAACATTTTAAATTGTTCAGATTTATTAGCATTCCTATATCTTTTGAAACTGGCTTCTTTAAATTAAATAGAAAGAAGGATATGATAAATGGTTGACAGCCAACAAGTTTCACAGTGTTATATGCAACAGAAATGTCAAAGATATAAGTACTGCTTTATATCTAAGCTTTTAGTGAGTGTAGTAAAATCAGTCAAAATATCTTTTGGCGTTCCTTTACATTTTGAGTTAAAATCACAGTCAAATTTTATATCCTTTTATCTGCCCATCACTTCTCTATCACAGAGGCCCTAGTTCTATCCTATAGTGTGATACTTTGGGAAAATGTCAACTGCACCACAGAATACTTTGAATCACAAGCAATCTCTTGGTTTTACAAGTAGAGCAAGCAAATTTTTCCAAAGCCTTGGTTTCACTTTGGTCATAACTTAGCAGTTCAACAAAAGAAACTGATACAATAAGTACCAGGCTTAAACAAATATAAAAAAAATTAAGTATTGGGGTTGATTTGTGTGATTAAAATTCTTGAAGGTGGTGCCCCAGCATGACTGCAGTCTAATGATTGAAACAAGTAAAAGATAAAAGATATATGAATGAAATTAGATTATGTGAACATTGCTTGAAAATAATTGTTCGAAAACAATTATTCGAAAATAATTATTTGAAAAACATTTATTCGAAAAACATTTATTCATAAACAATTATTCGAAAAACATTTATTCATAAACAATTATTCGAAAAACATTTATTCATAAACAATTATTCGAAAAACATTTATTCGAATGGAAAATTGTATGAATGAAAATTATTCAAAATGTTAATGATACAAAATGTTAATTATTCTAAATTCTTTTTGTTTAAACAAAAAGGATAAAATTAAAAATCAGGTATGCAAATGATATTTATTTAATAAACATATATCTTTATTTGCAATGATTAAAAAAAAATGCTTATAGAGTTAAGTTAAATGCTATGCCACTTCAATACTCAACTATTGAAGAGTACTCGTTAAGAATGCCACTAATTTCTTGAGTCTTTCATTTGCGTCTTGGTATTTTTTGGTGCTCTTGATATTTTGGCAACCTGCTCTTATTTTTGCAATATCAATTTCTTGAAGTCCTGTTCTCTTTTAAGAGTGTCTACGAATTTTCATATTGTGGGATGATGGGATGACACTTGCTGTAAAAAAGCTCTATGTCATCCTTCAAGGGAGTTGTTAGTTCTTGGTAAACCAGCATTGACTCTTTCAAAGCAAGACCACCTAGATATAATGTAGGGCTTCAACTATGATATCTTGAAGGACGACCAATCCACACATCTTCAAAATAATCCAGAATAGGATACACAATTGAAGTATATATATCTTGGAATCTAATAAAGTCTCAAATGATTCAACAACTTTATCTATGGGGACAAAGGCTAGGGCTAACAGCATTCAAATGCTGAAAGCAAACTCGGAATCGGTATCATAATTTACTTTGAGACCAGACTCACAAATTTTTTGATAGAGGCACTGACCCAAGTGAAAAAGACATCCATAATGTAAAGCTGTGTTGAATTCTTTAACAGCTGTTATAGTGGCAAGCTTAAAATCTAACATTATAGTTGTAACTTGTAAATTAAGAACACTTGATGTAATTTTAGCAAACAATTTTCTATAAGTGTCGGCTGTCTTATCTGGAAGTAGGGCATAAACTATTGGAATGATAAAATCATTCTTAATAGCATGTACTGTGTATAATTGTTCAAATAGTTGAGGTACAGTTTTAAATGTTCCATCCACTTGTAAATGTTCACTTGATGCAAGTATTCTCAAATTATTCTGAGTTGTGAAAATGAGCATTCTGTCATGGCCAGGGCCTGAATCATATAGCAAAAATTGCTTCCCTTTATTAGTTTTTGTCTGTTCATCAGTGAAAACAATTTCTCTTCTATGAATAGGATTAGCCAAGCCGGATCTCTCCTTTTGTCTTACATTGTGAATAGTCTTTTTTATAGAACTTATTGCTGGTAAAGCTTGCACTATGTTTTCACTTAACTGCAAGGCAGCAGAAGAAATGATATAATGTGGGGAATCACAGGTTTCTTTAGCCTCTTGTTTTACTCTGTTTCATATAAATATGCACTTTGATATTTACGGAATCACCAGAATGATTATGTTCATTAGAAACTTTAACAGCTTCCCCGTCATTAGTTATTGCACAGCATTTACAATACAATGCAAACTTACTGCACTTCCAATATATTTTGGTTTCCAATTTGCTTATCTTTTACAAATATGAAACCATCAATTTTGAGCATGGGCTTGCCTTTTCCACCATCAATATATCTGGCCAATTTTTAAAGGGTACATAAATTCCAGGTAAATCAGCATGAGCAAAGTATTTTCTGTCTTTCACTTTCTGGTAACGTATCTGTCACTGGCGCATATTCAAATCAGCAAACAAATCAAAGAATCGTCAATTCGAATAATTTTCTATCAATAAATTGCCAATTCGAATAACAATTTTCTGAATAATTGTTTTCGGACAATTTTCATGATACATGAAATTAAGTAAACAAAATTATGCAGTTTCTTGTTGGACTGGACCAATTATATACAGACCCAATTTTGGCAAACAGTGTCACAATGATTCTAGTTGTACAACTGGAACCCACATCGTCGTAACCGACAGAGTGCCATGATAGTGAAAACTAAAACTTTTTTTATTAAATGGTGCTCTTTACATGGGAGCTAGTCAGGCGGCACTGGCATCGGTCATGCTTGAATGGTGCTTTTTATGTGCCACTGACATGGGGTGCCAGTCAGGCGGCACTGGCATCAGGCATGCTTGAACGGTGCTTTTTACATGTCACTGGTACAGGTGCCAGTCAGGCACCACTGGCATCAGCCACAACTATGATTTGAACCAAGGTTCAACAGGTCTGCACAAGCATGGCATATTACCCAACGATTGAAGTGTGCTTTTAAATGGGGCTAGTTATGTGATGCTGGCATTGGCCATGACTAACATCTCACTTGACTTGACAAGCTTTCTCAAGCACGGCATATCTTCAAAGGTCTCAGTCGCTTGTCATTGCTTCTGTAAAACCCAACATTCAAAGGTCATGCTTCACCACCTCATCCCATATCTTCCTGGTTCCTTCCACTGTTAGGGTGTGACACTTCTTTACACAGCTGACCTCGTCCATATGCATCACATGACTATAATAGTGCAATTGTCTCTCTTGCACACCACATCTGATGCTTCTTTATGTCCAACTTTTCTCTCTGAGTGCTTACACTCTGTTGTGCATGCACACTGACATTACACATCCACTGGAGCATACTGGCTTCATTTCTTTCAAGTCTATGCATGTCCTCAGCAGTAATAGGCTGCTTGCGCACAGGCATCATACAGTCTACGTTTCACTCTGAGTGAGAGGCCTTTTGTTACCAGCAGAAGTAGCTCCTCTCTGAAATTTGCCCAGCCTATTCTTATTCTATCAGCTACATTCTCAGAGCATCCACCCCTGCTACTGACTTGGTCACCTAGGTAATGGAAGATATCAACTACTACTAGTTTTTTCCCCTGGCATGTGATTGAATCTGCTTTCTGTACATTTTTGGTGCTTATTGCACCTGTGCATCTTCCACACACAAAAGCTATTCTTCCCAGTTACCCTTCCTTTGATATTGCTGCACCACTTATGTGTCCCCTAGCTTACACTGGGTACATCTTATGGAGTTTCTACCTACGTCTTTACTACAGATTGAGCAGGGCCATCTACCTGAAGGGATTTGTGGTTTGTCCGCCTTCCTACTAACTAAGACTTTGGTTTTTGCTAGATTGACTCTAAGGTCCTTCAATTCTAGACCTTGCTTCTACACTTGAAACTTTTCTAGTCAGGTAATGACTCAGCTATTAGAGCAAGGTCATCAGCATAGAGGAGCTCCCAGGAGCTCCTCTGTTATTGCCTGGAGGACTATGATGAACAAGAGGGAGATGAGGACTGATCCTATATGAAAATAAATATACAAAAACAGATTTTACAGAATGAAAGTTTATTATAGTTAAAATGGAAATATATTGGTATGTGTATTCATGAGGTAAAGTTGAAATATGTAGCTGAACTGAAAAGGAGGGAAGGAAAAAAAAAGCGATCACATGTTACTTCAAGTCTTTTGTATAGAAAAAGGTTTTAGTGTGTTAATGTGTGTGTGTGTGTTTGTGTTTGTTGTGACTAAAAGAAGCTATGTAGTAAGGAAAAATAGTCAAATTTCACTGATCAGAAATTAGTTGATGCTGATATTCAGCTTTTCAGTTTTAGGTAATTTTTCCATATGTAAAAAAAAACAACGTGAGGATTAAACGAGCAGGCATATCACTTTTTACCCTTATCATTATTATTATTTATATATACATATATATATATATATTTATATACATATATAGATACATATATAGATAATAATAAATGGAGCAAAACCTATGTCAATGAAAGTTCCTTTAATTCCTACATATATGTTTCGAAATAAATGATAGTACTTTCACAAAGAAGAAAGAGCTGTTGGGGTTCCTCATTTATTTCTCTTCAGGGAGATCATGATAAAACATGTAATAGCAAGACAAAAACGAAATAATGGGGTAACTTACAAGCTGAGATGTTATATGGTCAGTGACCGTTAGAAGGTTTGTTTACCTTCTAACAAACCTTCTAACGGTCACTGACCATATAACATCTCATCTTGTAAGTTACCCCATTATTTCCTTTTTGTCTTGCTATTACATGTTTTATCATGATCTCCCCGAAGAGAAATAAATGAGGAACCCCAACAGCTCTTTCTTCTTTGTGAAAGTACTATCATTTATT
>NC_142928.1:105127693-105187693 GCF_046866305.1 Octopus bimaculoides
GGAGCTTGGCAAAGCCTACTGGCTTGCCAGTCCTCAGTCAAACCGTCCAACCCATCCCAGCATGGAAAGCAGATGTTAAACGATGATGATGATGATATATATATATATATATATATATATGAAAAGGCAACCTTTATCTCCAACTAAATGTGGAAGTTGAGCTAGAACACAGAATATTGTGTTATATAACAATATAAATATGCACCATTAGTCCATATAGGAAGTCCTCTCAAGGTAAATGATACAGTATTCTCTGTTCTAATAACACCCACATTGTATTGGAGATAAAGATTGCCTCTTGGTATTAATACTGCTTCTGCCAATATTGTGTGTGTGTCCTTGTCTTGAAGTCACATGATAGTTGAGTGTCACTGTCAAAGAAGCAGAGTCATTCATTTCCAATATTCTGCAAAAACATGCCTAGTCATGGGGAAATATTACCTTGACTGGAAACAAGTGAGGATTAGCAACAGGAAGGGCATCAGAGTGTAGAAGATATGCCTTAATAAGCTCCATCTAACTCATGCAAGCATGGAAAAGTAGATGTTCAACTGATGATGATGGGGTGGGCCATTTGAAAGTTAAGCTACAGATACCCAATCATAATTTAACATCTGCTTTCCATGCTGGCATGGGTTAGACAGTTTGACTGGAACTGGTAAGCCTGAAAGTTGCACCAGGTTCCAGTCTGATCTGACATGGTTTCTATAATTGTATGCCCTTTCTAACACCGATCACTCTTTTTTATGTGCCATTTATATGACACTTGCAATGGCCACGGCTACGATTTCATGGGTGCCCAGACAACAGAGATTTGCTATTCAGTGTCTAGTCATAACAATCAACCATCTTTCACATTCAACAAATTTCTTTAATACTTTAAAAACATAAACAATCAATCAAAAAGAAACTGACATTATGAATTCCTCACAGACAAGATAGAGTTGCAAGAACAGAATTACCAATTACCTAAGTGATTTGTTCCCATGGTTAATTCAAATCCATCTTTTGTAAGCTTCCTTTCTTCCCCAGAATTATCAAAAACAGCAGCATTGTTAATAAGGAGGTCAAGTGGTTTTCCAGATTCATGAAACTCGTCCACAAATTTGTGTATAGAAGAAATATCAGCCAGGTCAAGCTGAAATAGTAATAATAATAATAACAAACAACAACAAAACAACAACAGTAATAATGATGAGCCTTTCTTCTATAGGTATAAAACCTGTAATTTAGGGGAGGCTGATAGTCAATTACATCACTCCCAGTGATCATCTGGTACTTAAACAATAATAATGTTTCAAATTTTGACACAAAGCCATCAAGTTCAGGAGAGGTGTAAGTTGATTACATTGACTCCAGTGCTCAACTAGTATTTATTTCATCGACCTTGAACAATAACAATAATAATAATGATTTCGAATTTTGGCACAAGGCCAGCAAGTTTAGGGGAGGAGGTAAGTGAATTATATCGACCCCAGTACTCAGCAAGTACTTATTTTATTGACCCCAAAAGGATGAAAGGAAAAGTTGACCTCAGAACAGAACATAAAGATGGACAAAATGCTACTAAACATTTTGCCCAGCATGCTAATGAATCTGCCAGCTCACTGCCTTAAATAATATTGGTTTCGAATTTTGGCACAAGGCCAGCAATTTTAGAGGAGGGGTTAAGTCAATTACATTGACCCCAGTTCTCAACTGGTACTTATTTCATCATCCTCAAACAATAATAATAATAATCCTTTCAGCTATAGGTACAAGGCCTAAATTTCATGGAGTAGAGATAAGTTGATTATATCAACCCCAGTACTCAACTGGTACTTATTTTATCAACTCCAAACAATAATAATAAAATTAATAACATGATGGAATCATTAAGCAAACTAGCTTATTGATTGATCCAGCATGTCTACTTGATTCCAGGATTGTGAAGAAAGATGAAAAATTAAAAAATACTACAATCCCTTCAAACTTGAGACTGCGAAGATTTAGAATATGAAATATGTATGAAAGGTCATACATGTAATAATTGGTGCACTAGGGACTGTGAATAATGACAAATAGTTAAAAAAAAAGATTGGAATGGATTGTTCTGAAGAGTTTCTACAGAAAGTTTGCCTTTTAGGAACAGGAAAGATCATCAAAATTGTTTTGAGCACTTGAAAGTTTATTGAAATCATGTGGATATATCTAAGGTTACAAGTAGTAACCTGCTCCCACATGAATACTACCAAGAATGAGACCAATTTTGAGTCATGTCAAACAATACTAATAATAATAATTCTTTTTACTATAGGCACAAGGCCTGAAATTTTGGAGGAGGGGGCTAGTCAATTACATCAACCCCAGTGCTTAACTGGTACTTATTTTATCGACCACAAAAGGATGAAAGATGAAGTTGACCACAGTGGAATTTGAACTCAGAACTTAAAGATGAATGAAATGTCACTAAGCGTTTTGCCCAACATGCTAACAATTCTGCCAACTCACTACCTTAAACAATAATAATGACAATAATAATAATCCTTTCTACTATAGATACAAGGCCTGAAATTGTGGGGGAGGGGGCTAGTTGATTACATCGACCCCCATGCTCAACTGGTACTTATTTTATTGACCCTGACAGAATGAAAGGCAAAGTCAACCTCAGCAGCATTTGAACTCAGAACTTAAAGACGAATGAAATGTCACTAAGCATTTTGCCCGGCATGCTAATGATTCTATCAGATCACCTTAATAATAATAATCTTTTCTACTATAGGCACAAGGCCTGAAATTTTTGTGGGAATGGGTTAGTCAATTACAGCAATCCCAGTGCTCAACTGGTACTTGTTTCATTGACCCCTATAGAATGAAATGCAAAGTTGACCTCAGCAGAATTTGAACTCAGAACAGTATGAGTCAGAAGTAGTACCACTAACCATTTTGCCCAACACTTTATCAATCCTGCTAGCTTGCAACCTTAATAATAATAATAATAATAATAATAATAATAATAATAAAAATAATAATAATAACTACAAATTTTAGCACAAGGCCAGCAATTTCAGGGTAAGGGTAAGTCAATTGCATCAATCCCAGTGCTCAACTGATACTTATCTTATCAACCCCGAAAGGAGAAAAGGCAATATCGACCACAGCAGAACTTGAACTCAGAACATAATGATGGATGAAAGGTAAAGTCAACCACAGTAGATTTTGAATTCAGAACGTGAAGTTGAAGAGGAGTTCTAAAAAGATGAGGGGAGGAGTCAAAGATTTCATACAATTCAAAGTGAAAACAAGGCAAAAATTTACAAAAACACACAGAAATATATATATATATATATATATATATATATATATATATATATATATATATATATATATATATATATATCAATATTTATTGCCAAAATAATGTGGCAGTCCATAGAAATAAGACAAATGCTGCTGTTGATTAGCTCCGAGAGGCGATCGCCTCTAGCTAGCTATATGATGCACAAATCTGCATCCATAAACCTTCAAACATGGGAGGTCATCAACTTCTTGTTGGCTTGACATCCACAGACTGGTTTCGGGATAGTTGCCACTTATCAATGTGGAGCAGCTGCAGAAGCAGGTTCATGTGTCATATAGCTAGCTAGAGGTGATCACCTCTCAGAGCTAATCAACAGCAGCATTCCTCCTATTTCTCTGGGCTGCCACATTAGTTTGGCAATAAATATTGATACTCAGTACTGCTGCTGTAGCTCTCCTTTAGAGAGATTTAGAAATTATAACATTTCTATTTTTGAAAATCAGTGAATGTGTTTCACTGAAAACATATAAACAAAACCTTCGAACAGAGATCATCAGCGATCACTGCTGGACTCGGCTGCACCACATTGATAAGGGACAACTACCCCAAAACCAGGCTGTGGATGCCAAGCCAGCAAGGGGAAGTTGATGACCTTCCTTGTTCAAAGGTTTATGGATGCAGGTTCATGCATCATATAGCTAGCTAGAGGCGATTGCCTCTCAACAGCAACATTCGTCCTATTTCTATGGACAGCCACGTTAGTTTGGTAATAAATATTAATACTTAGTACTGCTGCTGTATCTCTCCTTTAGAGAGATTTAGAAATTATAACATTTATATATATATATATAGGGGTTAGATGTCCTATTATGGACATCTCTCTTATGTGTTTAAATGTACACTGTATGTATTTATATGAATAATATATAGTCTATTGACTTGTTTTTTCTTCTTGCTAGACCACTGGTAGCAAAAAGAATTTCTAAATTTTTTTGCTACCCTAAGATTTATTAATATATATGGGCACTCCATTGGTAAAGACAATGAGGTTCCCAGCTGATACAATAAATGGAACAGCTCACTAGTGAAATTAAAGTGCAAATGGCTGAGCACTCCACAGATACGTGTACCCTTAATGTTGTTCTCAGGGAGATTCAGCATAACACAGAATGTGACAAGGCTGACCCTTTGAAATACAGGTACTACTCATTTTTGCCAGCTGAGTGGACTGGAGCCACGTGAAATAAAGTGTCTTGCCCAAGGGCACAACACATTGCCAGGAATTCAACTCCCGACCTTACGATCGTGAGCTGAATGCCCTAACCACTAATTTTAAACAGGAAAAATAAAATAATTTAAGGTTCTCTCCCATACATGTGTAAGAAACCCCAAGTTAAATCACACCTTTGACCAGGATTTCTTGCATTGGCATTTCATGCATCCAAATGAATTTAACATTTAAGAGCAAAAAAAGGAACAACAACAAATAACAATGAATGGAAATAGTCTCCATTAGAAGAGACATTCAAGGAACCCCACAGATTCAGAATTACTCTTACAACCAAGAATCAATGCTCTCTTTCAGTTGCACACCTGACTTTCAAGAGCATGCTGAATAAAAGCTGAAATAGCAAGATGAATGGCTTTACTTACATTCATATAAGATGCAAGGGCATTATTTTGATCATTACAAATGTTTTCAACAGCACATCTTCCTTTTTCTTCACTGCGGCATGCTAATATGACATCATGGCCTAAATAACACAGACGTTTAGCAACTTCAAATCCAAGACCACAATTAGCACCAGTCACTATGGCAACTCTTCCAATGAGTTGAGCCATCTGTTAAAGACAAATAATAATAACAATAATAATAAGGATGATGATGTTTTTTTTTTCTGATTTAGGCACAAGGCCAGTAATTTTGAGGGGAAAATGTTAGTCAATTAAAATCTACCACAGTACTTGGCTGGTACTTTATTTTATCAAGCCTAGAGGGTTGTAAAACAAAGTTGGCCTTGGCAAGATTTGAATGCAGAATATAAAGAGCTGGAATAAATCCTGAAAAGCAAATTTTTGACACTGTAATGATTCTGCCAGCTAATTAAAAATAATGATGATGATGACGATGGTGGTGGTGGTGATGATGATAATAATAATAATAATAATAATAATAATCCTTTCTACTAAAGGCGCAATGCCTGAAATTTTGAGGGAGAGGTAAGCTGATTACGTCGACCCCAGTGTTTCACTGGTACTTAATTTATTGTTCCCGAAAGGATAAAAGCAAAGTTGACCTTGGTAGAATTTGAACTCAGAACATAAAGACAGATGAAATGCTGCTAAGCATATCACCTGGTGTGCTAACGATTCTGGCTGCTCACCACCTTAATAATAATCATCATCATCATTGTTTAACGTCTGCTTTCCATGCTAGCAATCAATAATAATAATAATAATAACAATAATAATAATAATAAATGCAGATTAAGTAAAGATGGAGAAAATATTTGACAGTAAAATATTTATTATTACATGCATGTTGTCATCATCATCACAGGCAAAAATCTACAGTTAACCTTAATTTATACCATCTGGTTTGTCAAATCTCATAGAAGCCTATATCAACACATCTACTTGACTACATGCCAGCAAGGGAGCTTCTATGTAGTTGCTCAGCCTGCTAGAAATAGCAGCTGAATCTCCCTCAAATCACACCTTACTCACCTTACCATCTTAAGTACAGAAAAGATCCATTTGAATATGTAATCCTAAATATCATCAAAAGTTTGGATGGTTATGGCAGGAATGACTTTGCTCAGAGTATGTTTATTCAAAACTGACCTGGGGTTAAACAACAATTACATAGGCTCAATGTCTTAATATCTCTCAAAGTATTTAATCTAAAGTCATGATAAAAAAAAAGAAAATGCCTAATTCTTTTTTTTTTTTTACATGCAATAACCAATAACCATATTGTGAAAACATGTGGCCTAGTGGTCAGGGTGTTGCATTCATTATCACAAGATTGTAGTCTCAATTCCTGGACCAGGTGATGTATTGTGTTCTTGAACAAAACACTTCAATTTTTTTATGGCCAGGTTCCAACCCAAATCATAGCAACAAAATCCACCTGCCACTCTTCCTAGTCCACCATCACTGCTTTGAGGTCCTGGATACATTCCAGGTCAATGTCTGCAATCAAGTTGTCTATGTATGTGTGACAACATTTTCCTCTTCTTCCACTACAGGGTGGTGCACGCAATGACCAAACAGTTGCAGTCGTCATTGCTTGATTTTCTCGTTAACTTTTGGCAGGTCTCTATAAAGGAATTTGTTTGTCATATGTTGTCATATGCCAACATATGTTCCTGCTGAAAGGCCAAAATGGTGTGGTTTAATTTCATGTTGCTCCCATCTACTCAGCTGCAAAATGAATAACCCTGCAAAGGACTGGTGTCTCATTCAAGGAAAATGTCATGGTCTTGCTCATTTATATATTGCTATGGAAACTGAGTAACTGGCTCTTTGAATCCTAGGACTCAAAACAGCACTTTACATTTTTTTCTAATAACCATATTTGTGAAATAATATTTTCTAGTGAATTATGCATTATTAGAATGACAGTCTATATTTAATGACATCAAAAGGGGCCAACAGAAAAATCACAGGTGATACAGGGTAATGAAAATATAATGCTAGGTTTTTACTATAGTTTGACATCTCCTTCACTAAGTGCCATAAAATAGTTTGCCCTTGTGATTAGGTTTCACTATTGAGAGAAACTGAAACTCATTGTAATTCCCTTCTCTATCTCCTTTAACCCTTTTGATACCAATCCACCCATGACTGCCCCTGCTTTTTTGACACAAGCTTTCTATATAAAGTCATCTGAATTAAAATTTCCCATTAAAATTCCATGATAATTTATGCTACCATTAGCAGCTTAGTAATGACCAAGATATTTTAGTAAATTCTTTATTATTTTCAAAATTAATTGAAATAAAGAGGGTGTAGAGTCAATAGAAATATTGTAACAAAAGGGTTAAGCTAATGTTAGAAATCAAATCATTTTCAAATTGCATAAATGTCACACCTCATTTCCTGTACTGACAAATCCATGGTTTTCTTTCAATAGATAATAGGACTATAGTTGCTGTTTAGCCCCAGGTCATCCCTGATCAAGCACATTTATGATCAAAGCAGTTCTCTTAATTTTAGAGGTGACCAATCTTTGATTATAACAAACCACTTTCACTCAAGTCCATTTATTTGTTCAGTAGCAGTGGAATCTTTTTTTTTTTTTTTCATATAGAAGTTACGCTGCAGCCAGCTTGCTTATTATACAGGATATTTGGCATAACTAGTTTGATATTCTCCAATTTTATAGGCTCATAACTTTATAAATAAGACATATTTTTAATGAAATTTTGCCAAGATACATTTTTTAAGTTGTAGATAACAACTATGAATTTGAAATAAAAAAAAAAAACAAAACATATTTTTGACTTTTTCTTTTTTTCTCAGAAAGAAAACATTTCCTGACCTTTTTATCCATTCAATAACTTGCCCATGATCATGGTACAACATAAAAAAATCAATGACATTATCCTGCTAGATATTATTCATTATCAACAAGACAGGGAATAAAATTTCAGTAAATATTGTCCAGTTCAATTGTAGCAGAGTAAAACTCGAGTTACTGTTTTTTTTTTATCATGTGTTCCAATTACATCTTTGATCTTTTACTCGTTTTATTTGAACTGAGGCCTTTCTGGGATACTGCCTTGAAGTGTTTTAGTCAAATAAATTAACCCCAGTATTTATTTGTTTTTAACCCTTATGAAAGAGATGACAAAGGACCAAGATATGTGGTCCTCTGTCTGTACTTGAGAAGACCCACCCACCACAACAAAATTGAGATCCAAGAAAACCAAGGTGCCATGAAAAAGCATTGGTGTGGGAGCTGGTGCCATGTAAAAAGCACTGGTGCTGATGGTTTCACATAAAAAACACCCAGTACACTTTGTAGAATGGTGGGCATTAGGAAGGGCATCCAGCTACCGAAACCAAGCCAAAACATACTATGGAACCTGGTGCAGCCCCTAGCCTTGCCAATGCCTGTCAAGCCATCCAACCCATGTCAGCATGGAAAATGGATGTTAAATGATGATGAGAATGATGATGGTGGTGATGATTTATTTTTAAGCCTGGTACTTATTCAATCAGTCTCTTTTAATAAACCACTAAAATATTGGGAGAGACAAACTAACACTGGTTGTCAAGCAGTGGTGGAAGACAAATATAAACACAAAGACACACACATGTGTGTGTGCATGTGTGTGTGTGTGTGTGTGTGTGTGTGTGTGTGTGTATGAGGTCCGTTCCTGTTCAGCTATTTTAGCCTCTTTCATCTTTCCTAGACATATGGGATGAGCTTTCAGTTTTCATGTACCAAACCCCCATTCATGAAGCTTTGGGTTAACCTAGGGCATGAGAAGACACTTGCTCCTGGTGCAAAGCAGTAGGACAGAACCTGGAACTGTGAGACTGGAAAGCAAACTTGTCACCACACAGCCATGCTTGCACATTAACAATGAATAATATTAATCAAGATAACACTATAAATTTTGTTTATGCTGTATGGTGGTTACGAGAGCAGTCTTTTTGATATTAGTATCACATCTGTGAAATGACATCTACCATGTGTGACAGTAGAGGGAAGCACAAAGCTGGCAGCTTAGCCAGATATCTTGATATGCAATTAGGAAATATATTTATTGTATATTTTTGTCTGCTATTACTGGGCAAGATGGGAACTTGTAATGGGGTTTAGAGTGATTGTTTTTGTTCATTGTTGTGGATTTGACTGTGATTTTATTGTTGAAAATTTCACTGTGCTTTAACAATTGAATAAGGCACTTTTTGTTGTCTTATATTCAGATTGTATGTGTGTGTGTGTGTGTGTGTGTGTGGTAAGAAGTTTACTTCTCAGCCACATGGTTCCGGGTTCAGTTGCACTACATAGTACTTTGGGCAAGTACCTTCCACTATAGCCCAAGACTGACCAAAGCCTTGTGAGCAGATTTAGTAGTCAGAAAATAGAATATAATATTATTATATTATATATATATATATATATATATATATATATATATATCTAAGAGAGTTTGTGTGTGTGTATATATGTTCCTTATGGATTCGAAAACTGATTGGCCAATTTTGATGTATGAGGAATCAAAAGATTCAGTAATCTTTCGGTTACCAAATAAATTGTTTTGGGCACAACAACTCTTTATCACTACTAAAATAACCTTGGAAACATGATCAGGTCGCACAATTTTGAGGTCATTTTCGGACAATATTTCAATTTGCTTCACTTTCATCCGATGTTTCATGCATGCATAGAATTCTACTCAGACAAACATTTATGAAAATGTACACATAAATATTGTTAAAATACACCACAACCAAAAACATTTCATTGAAAAACATCCATTTATCTACATGGTATAAGGAAATACAATCACTCACTCTTACATGCACACATACACATAAAAAAGATGTATGCATACATATTTATGTACATGTATATGAAAGATGTGTGCTCATATGAAAGCGAGAGAGAGAGAGAACGAGTGAGTGCCACTTACACATATATACAAAATAATGCATACATGACAACACACACCTTCACTCACTCACTCTCACTCTGTCCCATGCACACACACACACACATCCATTTCATATACACGAACATGCATCTTTCACTTTCTGCTCTCACTTCAAAGCAAATGTTGCCTTTTCACTTTCTCCTCTCTTTCAATTTCTACTCCCTTCAAAGCATAAGGAAATAAAAAATTTTTATGGAAATTAACAAACAATTATATGATCCCATATGATTGACCATATGATGAAGATGACAATGTTGCTGCTTCAAACGAAAGAATGCCATAAAATAACTTCCTTTGGCACACACACTCTAGGTAAAACTTCTATATGAATTATGCTATTTCTTGCTGTGTGCACAAAATTACAGCTCAAATCCAATTGAAATGACCACTTTCTATTCTGTAATTCATGTTTGTGATGAGCATATTTAAAAACCTGATCTTCAAATATAAACTTAAAAGGAAGTTTTCCCAGAAATCTTTTAGTAATCCACGAAGAAAAAACTGAGAGTACAAATCTTTAAGAATTTATTCCTTCCTTTTTTCTTAAAGAAACACTAAAATCTCCTTCCCAAACATCCACCCATCACTTCACCACTTTCAAAAGGCTACAAACTCCCAATGTTTCACTTTTAGCTTTTTGGAAAGCGGAGAAGTTTCTTCAGAAATAATGTCATTTACTTGTTGTTTCTAGCACATCAGGTTTTCTGGTGGTGGTCTGGTATTTTTTACATCTACTATTTCAGTACAATTCTATGCATGCGTGAAACATCAGACCGAAGTGAAGGATTGGGAGGTTTTAGCTTTTTAAAAGTGGGTAGGTGATGGGTGAGCAAGGTGGGGGAAGGGGCATTGAGTGTTTCTTTAAGAAAAATTAAACTTAAAAAAAATATATATTTCTCAGATTTGTAATCTTTGTATTTTTCTACGTGGATTAAAAAAAAAAAATCAGAAAGAAGTTACAAATTAAGAAATTGCCGTGGGGACAGGGGAAATTTAAATTTTGAAAATGTGATTTCTGGGCAAAATTGTATTGACCCATCTTTTATACAATGAAACAATACATAGTCTGTGATCCCTAAGAACAGAAAGCACGTTCATGCAAACCCATGCAAATTGTACCTTCACCCACTTCACTTTTAAACAAACAATAACTTCCATTATGCCAGTAATCCAGTTCACTATATATCAGCTGTGCCGATTCTGCCTATAAGAAAGGAACAAACAATACAATGTGGCTATAGTTCATAACAACCGGGCAACACCAAGATGCATTACTATTTTGTGTGTGTGTGTATTTACATATATATATATATATAAATATCTACAAAACATTTCACTTAATTTTTTTTCTCCAATTCAATTGCTTTTCTTATTTTACTCTTAGTTGGAAAAAGTCTAAAAAGATGGAAACCGGTACTAAAATGTACTTCATGATAAAATTATTTCAGCATTTTCTACCTTGTCTTATTTTCCTTATACATATCAACTCGTGTGTTACTTTTCTACCTTCTACATATATATATGTGTGTATGTGTGTGTGTGTGTGAGTTTTTGTCAACTGACATAAAGTAATAGATATGTAGTATGAATGCTTTGTTAGGTTTACCACTAAAACTCTGTCTTGAACTACAGCTGAAAGGTGTAGTGTTGAGACTGACCATCGGAGCTTTTTCCTTGAACAGGTAGATATAGATTAAAGTAAAAATGAAAAAGCAAAACGTTTGGCATCACTCAAATAGGACATTTAATTCAGATAGCAAATATAAACACACACACACATATACATTACCCCAGCCCTTATCTGTTAGGACGTACAAGCACTTTCACTCACACACAGCAGGAACTTCCATTCAGGTGCAGGCAGGTTATGTAGTAAGAAGTTTGCTTCCTAATCACATCGTTCCGGCTTCCGTTTCACTGCATAGCACTTTGGACAAGAGTCAGTGAAAGTAAAGAATACGCACACCCAGAGGTTAGGGTTAGGGTTTTTGTTATGCCGAAAACGGGCGGTGTATGTATTCTTTACCTCCGCCCAAAAGTCTTCTATTACAGCCTTGGGCCGACCAAAGCCTTGTGAGTTCGATTTAGTGGACAGAAACTGAAATAAGCCCGTCGTATGTATACCTATTTATGTATCTTTGTATCTGTGCCTGTTCCCCATCACCGCTTGACAACCTGTATTGGTGTGTTTAAGCGCCTCTAACATAGCGGTTCGGCAAAATAGACCGATAGAATATATACCAGGCTTTAAAAAATATAAGTACTGCGGTCAATTTATTCCATCCCCAAATCCTTCAAGGCAGTGTCTCAGCATGGCCATAGTCTAAACAAAAGATAGTGTGTGTGTGTGTGTGTGTGTGTGTGTGTGTGTGATCACCGCTTCAAAACCGGTGTTGTTTTGTTTATGTCAATGTAAATTAGCGGTTCGGCAAAAACACCGATTAGAATAAGTACCAAGCTTAGAAAGGTCGATTTATTCGACTAAACCCTTCAAGGTGGTGCCCCAGCAAGGCTGCAGTCAAATGACTGAAACAATTAAAAGTGAAAAGATTCGGTCAGTCTTATTTTGACATGTGATGTAACAACAGAAGCACGCAAATCTTTTATAAACAACAAACGTTAAAGTGCACATGACAGAATGCCAGAGTGTTTCTAAACTGAGTACCTCAGAAAGTTGCACCAGATTATTATAAAAAATTCATAAGAAATGACGTTAACATTTTAGGGTTTGCTATCTGTTTGATACAACTAAATCTCTTGTTACTATTTATTTACTCCCTCACTGACGTTATTAAATTAGGTTGGTTACAGGTTAGAAATAGATTTGAACGCTCATACATATTTCGCACTACCGGTTACTGCATCTGTGTCAAATCAAATTTTTGCTATTTCATCTTACAATTTTTTCATGAAGTAATGAACATTTCATTTGCAAAATATTGATGAATAAATCCAATATAACAGTTAAAAAAAACTCATTAGAATAACAATTAAAATATTTTAGAATTCTGCAACATGACAAGTCCGACAGGTGTTTATAATAATGGTTATAAATTTGCCAGAAGGGCAACCGTTTTGAGGGCGGAGATAGTCGATTCCATCGACCCAGTGTTCAACTGGTACTTATTTTATCGACCCCGAAAGGATGAAAAGCAAAGTCGACCAAGGCGGAATTTCAACTCAGAACGTAGCGGCAGACGAAATGCCGCTAAGTATTTCGCCAGGTGTGCTAACCATTCTGCCAGCTCTAAGAAATAAAACAAGGAGACGAGTCGTAAAGTTGAAAACGAGAAATTAATATAAAGTAACAAATCAGTGAACAAAATAACAGACAACTTACATTTTGATTTCCTTAGTAAACGTGAATAAATTTCCCTTGAAACGTCTAGTTGTCACTACTTGGTTGTGCTTTAGAGATGTAGTGGTCGTGCTTTTGATATTATGTAATGTGACTGTTTGACCTGCCACAAGAAGGAAAACACGATTACTTATAGCCCGAGGAGAAAGAAGGGAGGTAACTCTCAGAGTTTTACGGGAGATAAATCTTATGAACATTTCTGTTAGAACGCCCAGTGGTAACTGGAAAGGGGCACATTGTTGTCATGTTTTGTCCTTGTGTTAGAGGCTAATACATTTGTTTATTACTCTTTTATCTATCGGTAAATTATATTTTCAACATATAGTTTAACACCCGGTCACAAAGACACAAAACTAAGGTCTAATAGGCATAAAAAATGTGTAGAAAACGAATATCAAAACAAAAATTTGCGCAAACGAACGGGGAGTGGGGAGAGGACTTTCAGAAAATTCACACGCTCCAATTTTCCCTCATAGCTTTCAGGAAAATGGATATATATTAATGAAATTTTGAGGAAACTAGGGAAAGATGAATGGTTAGTGAGAGCTGTGCAAGCCATGTACAGGGATGCTGTCAGTAAGGTGAGGGTTGGCAACGAGTACAGTCAAGAATTAGAAGTAGGTGTAGGGGTCCACCAAGGATCAGTCCTCTGCCCCTCTTATTCATCATAGTCCTCCAGCAATAACAGAGAAATTCAAGACAGGATGCTACTGGGAGCTCCTCTATGCTGATGACCTTGCTCTAATTGCTGAGTCACTATTAGAACTAGAGGAGAAGTTTCAGGTGTGGAAGCAAGGATTGGAATCGAAGGGCCTTAGAGTCAACCTAGCTAAAACCAAAGTCTTAATAAGTAGGAAGGCAGACAAACCACAAATCCCTTCAGGTAGATGGCCCTGCTCGATCTGTAGAAAAGGCATAGGTAGAAACTGCATAAGATGTACCTAGTGTAAGCTATGGACACATAAGAGGTGCAGCAATATCAAAGGGAGGCTAACTGGGGAGATAGGCTTTGTATGTGGCAAATGCTCAGGTGCTATAAACACTGAAAATGTGCAGAAAACAGCTTCTGTTACATTCCCGGGAAAAAAACTAGAAGTAGTTGATAGCTTCCGTTACAATGCTCTGAAGGTGTAGCTGCTAGAATAAGAATAACCTGGGAAAAGTTCAGAGACCTCCTACCTCTGCTGGTGACAAAAGAGTAAAAGGTAGACTGTATGACGCATGTGTACGAACTGCCATGCTACATGGCAGTGAAACATGGGCTGTGACTGCTGAGGACATGCATTAGCTTGCAAGGAATGAAGCCAGTATGCTCCGCTGGATGTGTAATGTCAGTGTGCATGCACAACAGAGTGTAAGCGCCCTGAGAGAAAAGTTGTATTTAAGAAGCATCAGATGTAGTGTACAAGAGAGACGATTGTGCTGGTATGGCTGTGTTGCGAATGATTGAGGCCAGCTGTGTGAAAAAGTGTCACACTAGCAGTTGAGGGAACCTGTGGAAGAGGAAGACCTGGGATGAGGTGGTGAAGCACGACCTTCAAACACTGGGCCTCACCGAAGCAATGACTAGTGACCGAGACCTTTGGAGATATGCTGAGAAGACCCAACAAGTCAAGTGAGATGATGGCCCATGACCTATGCCAGTGGGTGCAACCAGCCCACTTATGAATAAACTTTGCTTGCAAAGACCTATTGAGGCAAGTGTAAACAAAAATCAAAATCGCTGACGTGGCTAATGACAGTACCGCCTAATTGGCACTCATGTGAGTGGAATGTTAAAAGCACATCTGAACATAGGGTGTTACTGGCCCACTGATGAGTATCCCTCATTCATTGGACAATAAACTTTGCTTGTGAAGATCTATTGAGGCAAATGTAAACAAATCAAAATCACTGATGTAGCCGATGACAGTACCGCCTGATTGGCACTCGTGCCGGTGGAACGTTAAAAGCACATCCAAGCATTATCGTTGCCAGGGCCAGGGATTGGCTCCCATGCCAGTGACATATGAAAAGCACCATTCAAGTGTGACTGTTGCCAGCATCGCCTTATCGGCACATGTGCTGGTGGCATGTGAAAAGCAACATTCGAGCGTGGTCGTTGCCAATGCCACCAGACTGGCTCCTGTGCAGGTAGCACGTAAAAACACCTTTGAACGTAGTCATTACCAGAACCACCTGACTGGCCCTTGTGCCAGTGGCACGTAAAAGCACCCACTACACTCTCAGAGTGGTTGGTTTCAGGAAGGGAATCCAGCTGTAGAAACTTTGTCAGATCAGATTGAGCCTGGTGCAGCCTCTGGCTCACCAGTCTTCAGTCAAACCGTCCAACTCATGCCAGCATGGAAAGCAGACGTTAAAAGATGATGATGATATATGTGCAGATGTATGTACACATATATACATGCATACATACATACATGCATATATATATATATATATATATATACATATATATATATATATATATATATATATATACATATATGTATGTATGTATGTATGTATGCATGTATATATGTGATACAATAGTGAAAGTATTAAGCTGAAAGAATTATCTCACATAACAATAGCAATGTTAATGTTTCACTTTTGACATGTAATACTGAAATAGTGTAAGAGGTAAGAGATTGCTCCGGGCTCGCATTAGGCAAGAAGTTGAAAATTTGTTTGTCCCATGACACTGCATGTGTTAAATTTGAATGAAATCCATTGGGTAGTTCTTGAGTTTTAGTGATGCACACTTACAGACACACACACAGACAAACAGACCGACAGACAGACACACAAACATTCTCAATTTTACATATATAGATTTGTGGGGGATATATTTTCCAAAGGGGTGGGAAAAGGAGTTTCAGAAAATTCATACGATCTGATTTCTTCCCTCATAGCTTTCAGGAAAATGGACATCTTTTAATGAAAGTTTATATAAATACATTTCAAATGGCATAGATTACGATTATAAAGAAATTTGCAAGGAAACTTTTTTCCAAGGGTGGGGTGAGGAGTTTTGAAAAAACAGAGTTTCGGATAAGGATGACCACGTAAGTTTATTTTTTTGCCAAAAGTAATCAATTTTAGCCAATTTTTTGCAATTAAAAACAATGGGAGGAGCCTTTTCGGTAAAAGAAAAAGAAAGAATTAATATTTTCAGAGGTAAAAGTGTGATTTAAGCGGGATTTGGCTGTCACTTTTAGCACATCCCAAGACAACCCTCCTTGTTTCTTCACTCTTGCATGTATTGATGTTTTTCAATATTTTTTCTCTCCATTAACATATTTATGCTATTGAAAAAAAAAATTTGAAAATTTTTGATTTTTTTTTCAATCCCACTCCTCACCCCTGATTGTTTCTGTTTATAATTTCAGCTCATTTTTGAGGTCATTTCTGGCATTTATCCACAGTGATTTTTAAAAAATAATTATGTAAATGATAATTAATTTTAGATAGCATAATTTTCTGTTAGAAAATGTTTTTGTCTTACATACACATGGCCTTGCTTAATTAAGGTGGGGGTAAAAATTTTAATTACCATTTTTTTGTTGATGCTTATATCCCACCAATGGAGCATGCATGTGGTCCATTGGTATCATCATTAAGGGGGGAGGGGAATAAAAGAATCCTAAATTTTCCAAACCGATTTTTCATAAAAAGATGCTCTCCATCATTTTGAAGGCTGTGGTAAAAAACAATTGGAAAAATCGCTATTAAAATGGTGAAATTCCAACTTATGTGGTCATCTTGATCTGAAACTCCTCTTCCCACTCCCCACACATTTCTTTATAATTGTAATCTATGCCATTTGAAAAGTATTTGTATAAACTTTCATGAAAAGATACCCATTTTACTGAAAGTTATGAGGGAAAAAATTAGATCGTATGAATTTTCCCAAAATCCTCTCCCCACCTCTTCGGCAAAAAATCCTGATACCAGATTTCATAACATTTTTTTAAAATCATATGTTGTGTCCTAAAATGGCATACAACACAGCTTATTATTTGATGTTACTTGTAAACAGTTTTTTCTTGAGACATTACTGCTCTCAGTTCATTTTTGGCTGTCTATAGCTGTGAAAATTACTTTTCTCCTGAACAATTTGTTAATATAGAACAGTCGTAATGTAGCTTCCACATAAGGGGAAAATAAATTACTCTCCTCTTGAATACAGATTTTTGTGACAAATTTTTATGGCTGATTCTACTTGATATAAGCATGGGAACATCTCAATTTAAGTGTAAGATTAATATCAGTTTCTATTTTTGACACAAGACCAGTAATTTTGGGGAAGGACTTCAGTTAATTACATCAGCCCCCACTAATCAAATGGTACTTATTTTATTAACTCAAAAGGAGGAAAAGCAAAGTCAAACTCAATGGAATTTGAACTCAGAATGTTAAGATGAACAAAATACTGCTAAGCAATTTATCTGGCATTGCTAACTGTAAGATTAATATCAACATTGTCTGGCTACTTTTTAATCAAACTTTCTCCTGTTCCATGCAACTGTACTTCTGAATCTTTCAAATCAAGTAAATATTTACTTCAAGGACATCTATTATAGGAATGAAGGATTTTACTTGAAATGTCTCTCCTGGAGAGAAATCTTCATAAGTATCAAATACATTGTTGACTTTATTATTTTTTTTTTTTTTCATCATTTTCTTTTCCCTACACATTTGTAATCTAAATCAGCCAATTTAATATAATTTTTTGTTCAATGTATTCGAAATTCTCTCAAAAATATGTTATAATGTAAGAAAACAGATTTGTACATGTGGTAACTACAACAAGTGGTTCATAAAGATTCTTTTTGGTTTCTTGAAACTCCTACAGCAAATAAGATCATAAACAGAGCATAAATACAAACTCAAGCTCCTGTATTTTTTTCAGATGAGTATCAGCTTGTATTCTTTTGACTTAGAAGAGCATCTAGAACTGACCTGTAACTTTCATTTATAGCAGACACGGCACTGAAATGAGCTTTCCACCAAGAGTCAGGCTGATAATTTGGCACTTTGGAATCTGTATTCAAGAATGATAACACAACCACCTGTTTGAAGAAAAGGTGGAGAAAAGTACATATCTTATGGAAAACAGCAAAAATGTTTACTGCATTTAAAACAGCAATCTACTGTAGCATTGCCAAGATTTAATGAAACTCTAGCACAAAATATACACAACATGCTTGTTAATCTCTTGGAAGTTTTTGCTGCATTCCATTGTATTTACCAGACATATATGCTGCATCATCATATGACTTATCACAGTGTTTATTCAAAGCGACTTTGCAAATACTATTAAGTTCCTACCATATCCACTACACTTCCACTCCAGTGATTTCCCACATCTAGAAAAGTTAGACAGCATTCAACAAATTAACTTTTAGCAGGTGATTCATATCTGACTATAAAAGTTAGCTGATTCATGTAGAAAAGATCTGGTACACAGACCCACTGAAGTAGTCTGCTTTTCTCAGATCATCTATAATTGATTTTCTGATTCTATCAGCCAGAAGCTGAATAAGTTCATCACATAATTTCTTAGACAAATATGAAGAAGAACCAGGTTCTTTCTTTCTATATTATTTAATGTGATTAGAAAGGGATGGATCAAACTTAGTATAAAATATTCTAACAGACAAAGGTGGTTTGTCCACATTACTCCATAAGGAGTATTGGGCCAATTTCCTGGTTTTTCTGATACATATAGTCCTTCCTGGACAGGACACCAGTCTGTTGCAAGATTACTCAATTTTATCAGCTGAGTGGATTGGAGCAGTATGAAATGAAGTGTTTTGCTCAAGAACACAACAGGTTGGCTGGTCCAGGAATTGAAATCACAATCTTACAGTCATGAGTCCAACATCCAAACTACTAAGCCAAGCACCTTCACAACAGACAAAGGCACTTGCCATTATTTTGAGATCCTTAAAACAATACCATATTCTGTGTATCACTGTAAAGAGCCTCCAGTACAGCTGAAGGCTCTTTTTAGCTTTTTATTTCTCTGTTTATCTTCAATATAGTTTGAACCATGCTTTGTTGTCAAGTATGTTAGCAAAACTGTTCTTTGCTTTTTTAATGTTTCTACGACTTTTGAACTGCAGTCAGAGTCAGAAAACAACTGATGTTGAAAATAGCAGTTGAAGAGCAGATAAACTATTCCTGACCCTATATTTTATCATTAATTTTTCTGGACTGCAAAAGACCTTTTAAACAATATTTATCTTGATTTTTCTTTTTGATGCTTAGAGTTTTAAAGTGAGCTGTTACAGTTAAAGACTGTTATGGTTCCGGTATAAGGCCCATCCTTAGCTAAGACATATTTTTGGCCAAGATCGGTGAGTCTCTTCAGTTTTCTTGTTTCAATTGTGGAGTTGACTCTGTAACTCACAATTTCATCACCTCTATGGTTTCCCTCAGCTGAGAATCCAGGCTCTGTTGTTTCAGTAGCAGAGGCACTGAGCTAATACAGTTCTATATTTAAGAGATGAGGAATTATGTACATTATTTACATTTGTTTGTTGTTAACACAACGTTTCGGCTGATATCTCCTCCAGCCTTCATCAGGTGTCTTGGGGAAATTTCAAACCTGGGTTCACATTCCTAAGGTATTTTTCGATGTTATTATTATTATTATTATTATTCAGGTCACTACCTGAAATTGAACTCAGAATCTTGGGGTTAGTAACCTGCGCTCTTAACCACTACACCATATACCCATGGGCATATGGCGTAGTGGTTAAGAGTGCGGGCTACTAACCCCAAGATTCCGAGTTCGATTCCAGGCAGTGACCTGAGTAATAATAATAATGATAATAACATCGAAAAATACCATAGGAAGGAGAACCCAGATTCAAAATTTCCCCCAAGACATCTGATGAAGGCTGGAGGGTATAGCCGCCGAAACGTTGTGTTAACAACAAACAAGATGAGGACAAATATCCGTCAAATGTTAACAATGTGAAGGCACTGAGCTATAGTGATTTTTGGATTTCGCTGGTCAATTTGTATTTGTGGATCCTAATCTGTTGCTGGAGTAAAATATCAGCCAAGCATTTGTGTATTTTGAAGTTGTTCTTCAAGCTGTTCTTTTCTTTAGGCTTCATTCACATATCTTTTGAGGATTCTGCTTCCTATCAGTGCAGGAACAAACAGTAACATGGATAGGATACAGTAAAAACAAATAAATAAAATACATAATTGCAATTTATTCAAAATATTCATAGTTTTTAAGATATATTATGATTTAAGACATATCAGTTTCAAATTTTGGCACAAGGCCAGCAATTTGAGGGGAGAGGGATAAGTCAATTACATTGACCCCCAGTGTTCAACTGGTACTTATTTTATCAACCCGAAAAGGATGAAAGGCAAAATTGACCTCAGTAGAATTTAGAGACAAAATGCTGCTAATTATTTTTTCTGACATGCTAATGATTCTGTCAGTTTGCTGCCTTTATGATGTAAGACATTATTTGTTAATCACTTCAATTGTAACCCAATTCTTTGGGTTACAGTATTAGCACTGAAGACTATCTTTATATAAGTGCAAAGCAAATCAGTTACAGAATCCTATTTTTTGCCAAACAATACAAACAGGAAGAGTTGAGCACCAGCACTCCAAGTGAAACAATCACCGGTTAAACAATATTGTTGTTGTGAGTTGTAGAGTGTTGTTGACTGGTCTGAGGTGACGACTAGTTGAGTTGTTGAATGAAAATGTATTTCTCAGACTGTGGGAAGAAAAAACTGACAATAGCTATGAACAATTAACAGAAGACTATATAACTGCACGTAGAGTTTAACTGCATTAGTTTTTTTACAAACAATAACAGCTATAAGTACATACTTGGAGAGACATCCTACTTGGAGTTCACGACAAGCTTACTGGTACAGTAATCTGTGGCTGGCCCATCATAACTGGAAACAATTGTAGTATATTTGTGGTAAAAAAAATTCTTGTCGACAATGGGCCATTTGTCTTAACTGGCTGTCTGTGTTGTGTGGTGAGAATGGAGACATAACACAGCTGTTTTAACATTCTGCAATTACTGCTAAAAGGCACCTTTTTATAGGGCACAAGGAAAAGGTTCTGGAAGGAGAAAATTCAAGAGAAGATTCAATGAGGCAATGATTTGATGCTGATCGGTTGCTTAACCCTTTAGCATTTAAACCAGCCACATCTGGCCCAAATATTATACCTGTTTTATGTTCAAACTGGCCAGATCCAGCCTCTCCCACCTACCCTACAATGTCATTCTTAGAATAAACAATCACATCAGTAAAATCTCACTGCTACAAGATAATGCATAATTAATTCAAAACAATATGAATAAATAAGCATTACATTTGACAAAGTAATCTGAATGCCAAGGATCAATCATGTGAAACTATTGTGGTTTGATCGTGATGCCTGACCAGTTACCTAGCAGTCTGGTTTCAGATTACTGCTACACCACCATAGATGCAGGCATAGTTGTGTGGTTTAGAGGTTTGCTTTGCAACCATGTGGTTCTGGGTTCAATCCCACAATGCAGCACCTTGGGCAAGTGTCCTCTACTATAGTCTCATACCAGCCATTACCTTATGAGTGAATCTAGTTGATAGAAACTGTAAGAAGCCTGTCATATATGCATGTATGTACATCATTATTCAGTTTTATTTTAAGAATTTTTGCCAATAGAGAAAGGGTCAGTTTCTAACCTAGATCCAAGGTTCCTGCATTGAAATTTCAACAACACCAAAAGGGTAATATTGTATATATGTATACGTACAGATGTGTATGTTTTGTTTTATGTATGTATTCTCATGCATATACTTGCATATCTAGACATGCTCACATATATTTAAATGATAAGCTTCTGGAGAGTTTTATAGGTCCAGTGATAGCTTGGATCTCTAGTCTTCAAATCAGCTTTCTCCTTTCTGGTTTTGAGGAGCCTAATTTCTCAAGATTGGTATTTAGGCAGTGTGTTTTGTTACAGGTACCATTGTAAGATATGTTTTCATCCACATCTAGACACCTGTAATATTCCTCATCCGATATAGGGAAAACAGTTAAGTCATTGATGGAGATGTTGCTACACTGGTTTACAGTTTTCCCTCTTTTCACAATCATATAGTAACATGTATGTATGTATGCATGCATGCATGTATGTATGTATGCCTGTTTGTATGCATGAACATATGTATGTGTGCATGTATGTATGTATGCATGCATGCATGCATATGTGTATGTATGTATGCATGGTGTGTGTATAGGTGTGTGTCTGTTTGTCTCCTCACTCCTTGTCAATGGGTATTGACTTGCTTACATCCCCATAACTTCGCAGTTCAGCAAAATAGATCAATAAAATAAATACCTAACTTTAAAAAAAATAAGTACCAGGGCTCATTCGTTTGACTTACCCACTACTATGTGATGCTCCAGTATGACTGCAATCAATAACTGAAACAAGTAAAAGAGTTAAAAAAAAAGCTTGCAGTTGTGAGATTTCTTTTCTTCTATTTTACACACTGCTACATTGTTCGTCAATGTTATTAGGAAATATATAAAATACTTGACTGTAGCACTTTTGGAAATTATAATGTGAAATAAGTAATTTGAGGCCACATTGAATAAGAGGTCTGTCCAAAAGAAAAAAAGGAAGTAAAAATAGACCTTTAAAACAGCACACCAACCAGTTAGCTGTACAGCATGCTTATGAATGTAGAGCTGTATATGGTGACCTTAACTTTCTGTCTAATAATAACCACATTATGCCACATCAGAGCTTGAGAGAATGTATGTTTAGTTTACTAGCAGATTTGTCGAAGGATTTAGAAGGACAATTTGTTTGTGTCAAATGACAACAGACCTATAGTAAGGATTGTTTGAGTCATGCACAATGTCATAAGAGATATCAGTATTTCAAATTAATGTCGTAATTGCAGTAGATTTGACCATTATTGCCAAAACCAGTAAAAAAAAAATGTCAAAATTGCTCAAATGTGAAGGGAATGTTGGTATCAGCTTCTTTTTTATTAGAAGGGTATCATGAACTTGTTCCACAAAGTCAGACAATCAATAAAAGTTTTTATGTGAGTATACTGAGGCATTTGAGAAGGGCAATGCAGTGTGGACAAACAAAAAGCTAGAAGTTCCACTATGACAATGCACTTGCTCCCTCATCACTCCTCAACTATGACTTTTTGACTAAGAAAAACTGATTCCTATTCATTAACCACTCCACTCTTTGATTTGCCCTCTGCTGGTTTTTGCCTGTTCTCAAAGCTGAAATCTATCAGAAAGGTCAGAGACTTAATATGACAGAAGAGATCAAAGAAAAATTGAAATTGAAATGGTACACTCCTTTGTACATTCCAAAACTAGGCAAAACATTAGGAGTGGTGTATCAATAATGGAAGGGAACTAATTCCAAGGGAAAAAATTTAATCAAATTGTAACTAAAGTAATAACTTTGCTGTTGTAGCATAGGTGTATTACAGTATAGGTAGGTGTATTACATCCCTTTGGTGGTAAACACCACCAGGGAGCAAGGTAGCTGAATTACATCCCTTCGCTAGTAAATGCCACCAGGTGGCATGGCAGCTGACACCTATATATTCTGGTGTTTTGGGGCGATCTTTCTCTCTTGCCATTTCAACACCAAGGGGCATGAATATCTCTCTTCTGCCTAATACCACAGACTACATGCGATTACCATTGTTCTAACAATGTTTGCCTATCTGTCTTCTTATTAGCGTCATTATAATGATGCCTGCCTAATAGATTTTAGACCACTGTCATTTTCCTGCTTTATCATGGCAATTTGTTCAGCAACTAACTTTATTGCCACAGCCTACAAGACAAAAATGACTGTCATGTTACCAACTTCATTGACACCTGTTATGAATTTGTATCAGCAAGTTCAAGCCATGAACTGAATATATATTTTTGACTAAGCCTCACACACAACACTGCACACGTGTTTCAAGCACCCTTGTAATTTTGTCGCACAACTTGTTAGCTTTTACTTGTTATCCAAAGGATCCACAACCTATGAATATTTTATTTCTTACATTGTGTGAAAAGCTGTGTTTGTATTCTCTTTCTGAATAAATTTTATTTATTGTTGTAAGCAGTTTTCATCTTCTTACACAAACTTAACATACGAAACTGTTTTAATAAATGTTTGCTTTCTTCTTGTTTTGAACAGCCCTCATATGAAAATAAGGTTAAATTCAAGAAAAAGATTCCATTCAAAGGCAGTATATCCAAGGGACAGAATCATCATTTTCATTGTCACAATGTCTGATGACCATTTGAACTTGCCTGTTGCGAGTACACAGAATCCTTGTACACAGGCTCGTTGCCAGACTTTGGTTCTTGGGGATGCCTTAGAATATTCTGGGTGGGAACTAATTTGTATTGTGGAAGGTTTTTTGTAAACTGTATTTCCTAAATCTGAGAGTGCACCATTGAATAGTGAGGGGGGGGGGCAGTGCCATCCAGTGCAAAACCCCTTAGTGACAGGCATGTGTACACATTAACCTTTTTGCTACCAATCTGCTCGAGACCACCTCTGGTCCTTTGATATTAATTTCCTGCTTGAAAGGGATCTAAATTAAAATAACCATAAAATAAAACTAGCATAAAAATTTCATGCTAAATTATATTCCATATGCCAGCATAATACCAACAGTTTTTTACTAAAATATTTAATTGCTTTCAAAATTAATTGGAAAAAAACTAATAAAAAATTATGACAACAAATGGTTAAAGACTATAGTATGTTGAAATGTCATCCAGCAATGCCTTGTTTTTTCTAGCTATTTTCACTTTTTAGTACTCTTTACCATACCATATATCACAACCCTTTCCTACATCTTAGATGCATATCTAAAATATCACAGCCACAGAACAAAGGAATGCAAAAGTCATGGACACTGCTTCTTCTGCCTAAACTACTAAAAAAATAAACTTAACTAAAGGATAATATTTTTTGCTTTCACTAAAAGGACATTAAATAAGATAAAAAATTAAATATTTTGGAGTATCTTATAGCATCTTTTTCCAATTATGAAACTTACTAAAATATTCACATTTGTAGCTTTGGTCAGCCCAAGGCTCTGATCAGCACAAGGCTTTGGTCAGCCCAAGGTGCCATGCAGTGGGCCTGAACCTAGAAACAATGTGGTTGAGAAGCAAGCTTCTTACCACACAGCCATGCCTGCACCTGCATAGGTGACAGACAAGAGTTGTAACTTGCAATAAGCTTCTGACTGGTTAGATCTACATATGTTGCCATTCTTCCATCACTATACGAATTTCAGTAGATTGGATGAAAAATAAGGTCACCATAAAGAGACATCTGTACATCAGTGGATTATAGTGATAAATGATTGCACAACACAAGAGCCACTCTCTGTGTCTCCGTGATTACTATTTAGTGATGGGCAAAGTAAGATGATCAGTAAGCACATGAAACTGCAAGTTTTACATCTGAATGTCCTTCTCTTAGATGGACAGTGTGACAGCAGTTAGGGTTCTCTCACTCGCAGTAGCTTTGCTGCACACCAGGAGTATTTTTGCATCTCTGTGTTCGGATGGAATATCGTTACATATGCTAGTTAACACATAGCTGGGACCCTGAGAGGTGCTACTACTCCAGTTCAGAAAGACCTGGGAATAACAGTAGCTAAGAGGTGGTTCCTCACTCCTCAAAACCCTGGAACTCCTAAACCAGAGCCCCACTTCTGACTAAAGTCATACATACATATATGCATAGACACACACACATACATACATACACACGCATGCACACACATACATACATAATACAAACTTACATGCATATTTTCATACAATTTGCATGTATACATACATACAACTTACATGCATGCATACGTACATACAACTTACATGCATGCATACATAAATACATATATATACTTGCATGCAAAATCACATCCTTAATGGTTGTCCAAAAAGTACAACTGTTGGTGCCATGAACATGTCGTGAAGGCCATAGACACTATCTGTCAGTCAGTCCCATTGTCAGTCTCTCTGTCCCACAAGGAGACTATTTCTTTTGTCAGAGCTGGCATGAAGTTGACAACAGCTGTAAGGATCACCTTAACTGGTTATTAGTAATGGCACAAGGCATACAGTTGAAAATCAATCTGGTAAAGTTCCCAGATACTGCTGTCTCAACATTACTGAAGTCAGACATGATCATGGAATCATCTAATTAGGTGATTTATTACAAAACTCCACTCTTTGGTAAGGTCATACTGAGAAGGCAAACAATTGAAAGAAATTGAAATATGATGAATTGATGAAATTATGCTGAAACAATGGGTGGCAAGCAAGGTATGATCCCATTGAAGTGGATCAAAGAGGGTTTGCAGGCCAGCCCCTCTACAGAGCTTTTAACATATTAGATATAATAGAGACTAGTTGGCAGAAGAACACCAAGTTGGCTCTGGAAGTAGCAGAGCTTGCTCCAAAGTGGTTTTGGTATTCTTTGTCGACCATCTGGCTAGAGGGAACTCAGCGAATGTACATGATACACTTGCCATCAAAGGGGATAGTCATGAGCTTCCAGTGGATTTGCTTTGCTTAGGCTCTTGTACCAGCAAAAAACAGCTCATACAAGTTAATTCATATGCAGTCTAGGGCATTCCATAAGTTTTTGTAGCATTTTTGCCCAGTTTAGCACAAAACTTTATTACATAGTGACCTTCTAAGTTGTCTTCACATTCACACTGCATTCTACAGACTAGTCAGCTGTGACAAGCAGTGTTTAATAGGTTGTGTTCAAAATGCTGTTACAGCCATCTCTTTCAATCTAACATAACAAAAACTGGAAGATCAGCTTATTAGATGCAAAGTAATGATATACAAAAATTACAATAATCTAAGATAGTTATCACTATCTCTCCTAAAAAAGTTTCAGCATTTACCTCATGCTTACATTTGTGTGTGTGTATATACATATATATACTTTATTTAAAAACAGCAGAAAAAGAAAAAAGAAAAAAAAACTGTCCGATGAATGGGAACATGAAACTCTGAGTAACAGCTTTTGTTATATTTCTGCTGCTTTTAAATAAAGCATATTACTCTACATCTGGTATTCAAGTACTCTTTTTTCCACCTGGTTTCACATTTATGTGCTTACTCCGGCACACATATATTTATATATATAAACACACATTTTTTTTTTTTTTTATAGGTATACATGAACACACATATATATGTATAAACACACACATTCACATGCAATATAAGCTCCAGTGGTGATTAAGACTATATGAAAAGATAAGGAGAATCAGATGCACAGATAACACGATCAAGGTATACAGTTGCAAATGTTCTAATATAAAAGTCTATAATTTTATCTTTCATGGCTTTAACCTTTGACTCAAACTGTTTTGATATTAACTTAACTGTATTTGTTTTAAAAATACATACATACAAACACACACACACACATAGATACATACATACATAATGCATACATAACCACATACATATGTACTGCCATCCATACGTACATGTACATGCATTACATACATGAAAACATACACACATATATTATGTATGTACATACATATGTACATACAGATACATACATGCACACTCATACAATCATACATTCATATGTACATCCATTCATTCATACATATGTACATACGTATACACACACATACACATATACATATACACACACAAACAAACACACATACATACATACATATTATCAAACCTTAGGCATCACTGTCTTGAGTCTTAGAACTTGCGGCACTAGTTATACAGTTTCCAAAGTGTATAAGTGAATGAGATTACAATATTCGATCAGAATGTGACACCAGTCCAATGTAGGGTTATTTGTTTACAGACTAGTGAAATAGAGCAACATGAAACAAAATGTTTTGCACAGCAACACAATGCACTGTCCAGTCCAGAAATTGAAACCATGATCTTGTGATCATGAGTGCAGCCATCTAACCATGAGGCCATGCAGCTCAATATATATATTTAGATCAGTGCTACTCAATGTGTTAGTCCACAGTCCTGCAATGGTGTGTGAGCTATCAGCTGCCGGTACACAGAGAGTTTCCAGAAAAAAAGAAACATTATAAAATACTTATGTAATATTGTATTATTTGTTTACAAAATAAATATAAGATTAAAAAAATTGTCAACTTTTATTATAGTCATTATATATATTGTTTCCAGTATAAATAATGTTACTAAGAAATATTTTACCAGTCCCTGGCATACACACACACACACACACATATATATGTATGTATGTATGAATATATATATATATATATATATATATATATATATATATATATATATATATATATATATTTTAAGTTGTTCTGAAAATAATGGCCTCTCTAAGTGTTGTGTTTTGAAATGCAATTTTATCATAGTATTTTAATTATATTTTAGGTGAATCTTGACATACTTAGTAATTGATGTATGCTCTTTAATAATATTCTAGTTATTTCAGACACAAAACATTCTTGAAGCATAGGCACCCTTGCATGAGTTCAAGCTTGGGCACAATGCCTACCAAACTGCTGCCAATATCAAAAGAGCACAGTACGAAGGTGGTTTCAGAAATCCTGTAGTGGTGATGAGAGCCTTGAAGATGAAGGTAGAGGATGGTCATGCAGTCTTGAACAATTGAAAGTAATTGTTGAACAAAACCCACGTCAAAGTGTCAGAGAAGTGTCTCAGGCACTTGGTGTCGGTATTGCAACGGTCTCAGAAACTTGGTGTTGGTATTGCAATGGTCTCACACAATCTGCAGAAGATTGATAAGGTGAAAAAGCTTAATAAATGGGTACTGCATGAGCTCAATGAAAATCAAAAAGTTTGGCATTTTGAAGTGTGCTTGATGATCTTTCTGCGAAACACAAATTATCCTTTTCTTGATTAAATAGTCACTTGTGACGGAAAGTGGATCCTTTATGATAACCGTAAAAGATCAGGTCAATGGCTTGATTGTGATAAGTCCCCCAAACATTTTCCAAAGCTAAAGTTGCACTAGCAAAAGATTATGGTGACTGTCTGGTGGTCTGCAATTGGTGTTGTCCATTACAGCTTCTTGGAAGTCAATCAGAGCATTACAACAGAGGTTCACTGCAATCAACTTGCTAAAATGAGACCTGCATTGGTGAATCGGCGTGGCCCAATTCTGCTCCATGATAATGCAAAGCCACATGTTGCAAGAATGATGCTGCAGAAGCTCATTTTGGATACGAGACTTTACCACATCCATCATATTCTCCTGATCTTTCACCCACTTTTTTAAAGCATTTAAACATGTTTTTAGGTGATAAAACTTTCAGGTCCAAACCAGAGGCGGAATCAGCTTTCAAAGATTTCTTAGCATCAAAGGCAATAAGTTTTTATCAATGAAGCATAAATAATCTCGTTGATTAATGGCAAAGATGCATAGATGTTCACAGCTCATACTTTGACTAATCAAAATATTTATATTAATTTTTCCAAAATAAAATTGTTTCTGAAAAGCTACCAGAAGGAGGTAATATCTTCATTTATATAGAAAATCAAAAATAGAATCATAGATAGCAAAAAGAGAAATGAACACACAATCCAACAAGAAAAGTATTAAAAATAACCGTTAACAGGTATAGGTGTATAAATGCCTTTGGGCAAGCTGCATGGTGCGAGTACACTTGCTCATACGAGCATCCACAAAAATGTGAGCATACCCACATGCAAGGTTTGGTGCACTCATGATCACAAAGCGAGTTACTTATCAACTTAGTGTTTATAAGAATGGGGAGGTTAAAAGTAAACTTAAGTCATCCATACCTTAAAGTAAATTAAGTTAACGGTTACTCAAAATTCATTCTCACTGCATTGTGTGAAAGTACATTTATATGCATGTAGGCATCTCGAGAGTTTTTCAGAAATTCTATTAATTATCTTCTCATTAGTCCACAGAATAGACAGACATTCCTTGGAGCAGAGATGGCATCTCCTGGAAATTATATTGTATGGTTTCGCATACCCTACTATCGACCAATTAATGGTGTACTTTATTTTATCCTCCTTCAGTCGCTATATAAAATCTGCCGAAGATGTTGAATGTCGCTTATTGATTGTCTTAAAGCTGGCAACATGGTTACAATAATGATTCTTAAATGAATCAGCCGTCTGCCCAATGTAAATATAGGGTCCTCGACTTGTGTGCACAGTACAAGATTTGTACTCATACAGAGATTCATCAAAGGATATTTTGATTTATCTCTGCATGAGCATTTATCATATTTATTTGTATATAAGGCAGTCCCAACTCCATTTACCGGCGTTGTTACCATGCTAGCTGTATCATAAGTATTTCTACAACTACAAATTGGTCGTAGTTGGTGTTTATCAATGTGTTTTACATCTCCTTGGTTGGTATTTAGATGCAAATTTTTGCTAGATCCAGTAGGTGGGTTATTGAACCTTTGCCGTATTTTGCTATTGTTTATGCGATGCATAAGCTGCTCTAAATTAGCAGAGCTGACGTAGGATACCTCCACGGTGTGCTGATGAAAAATAGCATGATACCTATTAGATTTAGGAAAACACCTGTCCAAAGAAGCAAACATTTTCCACCTTTTATGGTTGAAACATGCAAACTGAAAATTGGGTTGAACCAGAAGACATCCTGATTCTTATATCTGTTGTTCGGCTTATTTGATCGAGTGTGTTGTACAGGATTAGAACAAGCAGTTGAATTATTATGTCTCGTGTCTATGAGTTTTTGTTGTTAGTTCATTGATATGACCAATTCTTTCTGGCCTGTATTCTTTATCTGAGTGAGTTCTCAAATGGTAACATTGTGGTGGAAAAACAATGTGCATTGCAGTTGGAGGAATTACCAGTGTTGTGTATGTCTGCTTCTTGTATATACTGGATTTTTTCACAGTACCCAGCCCTAGCTAGAGCAGCATTATATGTATATATGTGTGTGTCTGTAAATATATATATATATATATATATATATATATAGAAATATATATATAAATCACAGTATCACAATATCGACCAGACTCTCAGATGCTGTTACACACTGCTAGTTACAATGCACTTCTAATTTTGTCTTGATTGTACTATTCTTTTTCATCTTGACCCAAATTGCTGGACCAAATCATCTTCCCATCATTGTGGAGGCCTTCCAAGTGACCTTTTCTGATCTCTTGATCAAACTCTGCTTTCCCATGACAATTAACAAGGCACAGGGACAATCAGTGCAAGCAGTTGGTTTGAATCTGACAGAGCAAGTATTCTCACATGCACAACTGTACGTTGGCTGTCCCCATGGTCTTTCTATTTGTGCACCCGAGGGAAGGACGAAGAATGTTGTCTACCAAGAGGCACTCCAATGATAACAATGGCAACTGCACGGGTCCACATGTTGCCTGTGAAACTTGCAACATGTTTGGTCCAGAAGAACTTGTACTTTTGGTACTCTACAATCACATCACTCACTCTACTCCATTCTCAAATTATTTCATTTCGAATGTGCTCTCTTAATGATCAATGAAATATATATATGGTTATATTTCGGGATGACCATTTTTTGATTTTTTTGTTAAATTAACATGCACACGCTCTATTCTCATTCTTTGCTTCAACTTTATTATTATTCTTATGAAGTGAAAAATGAATATACAGTGCATGTATTTATTTGGGGGAAAAAAAAGATGACCATCCTGAAATATAACAATATCTGTTTCAACACATGATTTCACATCAGGAAACTTCCAAAACAAATACATAAATGAAATGTGTGTGTGTGTGTGTGTGTGTGTGTTATATTATACTAGCAGCTAAGCCCGGTTTCACCCGGTCAGAGAACGACGTGAAGAGAGAAACGAAAACATAAAAAAGAGGAAGAAGTGGATACGAAGTGGTGTTTGGGCGACGGATCTTGGTAGAAAAAAAAGAATGTCCTGGTGAGTTAGTAAGGAGAGCAAAGCAAGATTGGACTTACGTGGGCTGGCAGGACGATGAAAAAATTGCGGAGTTGAAATTGCCATTGTTATCATTGGAGTGCCTCTTGGTAGACAACATTCTTCGTCCTTCCCTCGGGTGCACAAATAGAAAGACCATGGGGACAGCCAACGTACAGTTGTGCATGTGAGAATACTTGCTCTGTCAGATTCAAACCAACTGCTTGCACTGATTGTCCCTGTGCCTTGTTGATTGTCATGGGAAAGCAGAGTTTGATGGGAAATTGCATCTGTTTAAACTTGTAGGTCGTATCGGAGTGGGTAAGGGACATAAGAGTTATAAGTATGTCTTAGCCAGCAGCTGGTTCATTCAAAATTGTTAGCTACAGAACTCGGGAGCACAATTTTTTGATAATCATCCACGTACCATTGCACATTATTGGAGCATCTAAATTCCTTAGCAGCATGATTGGCGTGCCAACTTTCAGATGCAGTTCGTGAGCTGGTAGTTCTGCGGGCGCCCCCTTTTGTCAGATTTGTCATGGGATGGCCGGTCTATCTCAGAAACATGCGAAACTGGATTAAATTTTTCATCAACAGAGGGGAGCCGAAATAAATTTTTTCAATGTCCAAGGGAAGCCAAATCGCGAAAAAGGTTGAGAAATGCTGATCTATAATGATGGTTTTTATTTAGGCACATCGTAAAAGTAATTATAATGAATTGCTTAATATAAAGAAAAATATGTTTTTTCAAGCAAATACAGTTAGAAAAAATATTTATCATTTCAAGTCATCACTAAAAACAATGCTCATCAATTTTTGAATGAAATAATAATTTTATTCTTTTATTCTAAGTTGTAAATTTTGCCCGAGAAATAAAGCAAATAATCACCAAATGCATTGTTAAAAATCTGCAACTCGATAGCAAATATCTCCAAATTGATTAGAAATGCATAAATTTAATAATAACAATGTTTTTGAGATTCCGGTTCGAATGACATGAGTGTTTTTGTTTCACTTTTGACACGTAATACTTAAATAGTGGGAGATATGATGTTGCTGTGGGCTGGAAGTATGCAAGAAGTTAAAATTTTTTTTGACTAAAACACAACCAGGACTCTAAGTAAGGCATGTGTAAAATTTGAATGAAATTGGTTGTGTAGTTCTGGAGTTTTAGGGATTCACACAGACATACATTCTCAATTTTATATATATATGCATGGAACTTACAAAAGGAGTAGTGAATAAATTATTGAGTTCATGATATTCCACTGATGATCCCAGCAGCTTCTTCTCCACTGTGATTACATACACGAATTCCTGAAAAGGACATTCCATGAACCCATTCTAGGGATCAGAAATCAAATTTATATTAATCCTTTTCAGAATTGTAGCACGGGAATATAGTGTTGGTGCCTTATTCTACTTCCAATAGTGTTAGGCCAGTGGTTTTCAATCTTTTTGACTTCATGACATACTAGAGATCAAATGAAAAATTATAGGTTCACTTCACATAAAATTTTAAAATAAATTATAAAATAAACTTCAACACATAGTTTCTGGTTCAGTTCCACTGCATGACACCTTGGGCAAATACGCACACACACACACACACATATATATATATACATATATATATATATATATATATATATATATATATATATTGATAGAAAGGACAACAAAAGAAAGAAAGAGACCTCGATATTATGTACATAGAGGAATTCATCTGTAAAAATATGTGACACTTATTCGGTAGCCATGATAAAACTCCGAGTTTCGCATGCCAGAGTGGGAACCCACGCCGCTATCTCTTCAGTTATCCGGCCATTGAAAATTCCTGATATATATACATCATCCTTTAACGTCCATTTTCCATGCTGGCATAGGCTGGCCAGTTTGAGCAGAGCTGGCAAGATGGACAGCTGCACCGGTTTCTATTCTGATTTGGCTTGGTTTCTACAGCTTGATGCCCTCTCTAATGTCAACTACTTTATCTAGCATGTGCTGGATGCTTTAAATGTGGCACTGCCATGAGCACTTTTATGTGACACTGACACAAGTGCTTCTCATGTAGCACCAGCACAGGGCTCTTGCAGGTCAATCTTCTTCATCAGGGGGAGTGGCCTTAACATTTCTGTTGCCTTATGTTTATGTGTGTTTGTATTTGTGCCCCACCACTGCTTGACAACTGGCATTTGAGTTTGGCATAAAAGACTGATAGAATAAGTACTGGATAGGATACAAGACTATCAAAGGTAAATTTTCCCCTATGAAGACTGGTGTCTATTTTGTTTGCCATTTAAGTAGATTGTAGTAAGAAAAGTCAAGTGACTGATTTCAGAGTTATTTTGAAACAATTGATATAGGATAGGAACTTTTATTCCAAAATTGCTATTGTTATAGCAACAACTATAGGTGTATCAAAAATATAGCAACTATAAGTGTGTCAAAAATACAGATATTAGCTGCAACAGCAACTATAATCATATCAAGAATACAAATATCATCTATATCAACAATTATACTTGTATCGAAAATATAAATATCAACAACAATCTCTTAAGGCATTGAAAAACTAAAAATCAACAATTATAGTCATGTTAAAAACAGAGATATGAATACAATAATTATAATATCATTCTCTGGCCCCACATTGTAATGGTGCCAGATGTTACCAGAAGTGTGAGTAGTTAAAAGGCATTTAGCAATACACAATGCCAAAACTTCCCTCAAGCTAAAAAAATGTGTACCACAGAGTGAAGTGCAGTTCCTTACTGTAGGCAGTGGAGACACTGTATAATTAGTGCTTTAAGTGTGTGTAGTAATGGACTTAATCCTGCCAGTGGAGGAAGCCCATGCAGGAAGAAAGAGGTTTTGCAGTAGCAGTAAACAGAATAATAAAACAGATGTCATATCCAAAATGTCAATTCTGTATCTTCACAAGTCTGAATCTGAACACTGCATGCCAGAATGTACGACAAAGATCAGCATTTTCTGGAGACAAACTCTATTAGCTGTCCTTAAGCATTTAATTAAATACTTCTCTCATTAAATGAAGTAAAGTTATTCAAAACAACAGCAAGAAGAACATAGTTTTTATTACTATATTATCAATGCTAGACAGCATCCTTTGAAATTCTCTCTTTATCCTAATCTTTTTCTGATAGATGCAGATCAACAGATGTTCAAAATGAACTTCAGCTATACCAGTGTCCCTACCCAAGGTGGTCCTATGAAAATCACAGACAGTATCTCCCCTTTAATTTAAATAAAACACAAATTAAAATTCTTACTCTGAGTATGGGAACAGTACGTAAATGAGAGAGGATTGCAATAGATAAGCAGTCTTTTCCTTGAATAAACATTAGTACTATGGACTGGGAAAACTTGCGTGAATGGGGAATTGCTAGTCTTACTCTAAACTGATGTCCAGGTTTGTACATGCTTATGCAGATGACAGCTCATCCTTGATTGATGGAGTTCTTATGCAGAATGAGGTACCTGAGGTACTTCATCTCAGCCATATTATAATCAAAGATGATTTAACTGTAATTACATGGCCTTACATTATTGGCTAAAAAAAATCGGTAGGTGACGGTTGAGGAAAATTTGGCTGTTATTTCTAGCAGATTGGTAGATCACAAAGCGGCTTCTTTCATTAGCGCTTAACAAGTTGTTCAAAGATGAAGTGCGTTCTTACCATGACCATCACGTCTTAAACTTGTAGGGTGTGATGTAAAGTAGATTTGACTGCTGTTTCTAGCAGTTAGAGCAACCCTCTCTTTTCCTTCGTGTATCAGATTTTTAATCGAATGATTTCCATTAAATTACATTTTATCGAAGCGACTTTTCATAGAATAATTCTATATATAGTTTTATAGAATTTTTTGTCCACTCTAGCTCTAAACTATCGTCTCGACAAGCAGTTGGATGGAGTTGCGTAATAAACACTCAGTCACCGTAACTTTCTTTTCCAGAGAGAATTTCTTCGGATTTCTATGCTTTAAATATTGAAGATTACGATTCTGTAACTTTTTTCCCCAACAAATTCTAGTTTTTTTTTCAGTGCCCAAAATCCTAACCTTACTTCAATCTTAACTAACCTTAAAATCTGGCCTTTTTTCTTTTCCTTTTCAGAATCGTAATTTCCCATAAATAAAACAGTATACTCTCGATAAACAATGAATATACACTTAGAAAACAATTTGATAAAAGTCGTGCTATGGGTTACCTCGAACACAGTAAAATGCGGCGAGCTGGCGGATTCGTTAGTACGCCGGGCAAAATGCTAGGCGGCATTTCGTCCGTCTTTACGTTCCTAGTTCACATATCGCGGAGGTCGACTTAGCCCTTCATTCTATGGGATTAAATAAAATAAGCACTCGTTGAGCACTGGGATCGATGTAATCGACTAATCGTTCCCTGCAATTTTCTGGCCCTGCGCCTAAAGTAGAAAAGGATTATTATAACACTAGAGTTTCACACACGTAATATAATGAGTTGAACGGCTAACTTCGATTATCCATATGATTAGTAGGCAAAAACTCTCTGTTGGGGTATTTAAATTCTGAAACCAACGAAGAGAGAGATAACCCCACCAAAAATCAATTTTCGAGTGCTAATTCGCAACTGTTTGTGTGCGCACGTATGTGTATTTATATATTTGTGTGCTCGCATTTGTGCTTGTATCTCTAAGTCAGGTGCTCTCTTCTATTGACGTTCCTCATGACAACATCAATCGTATACATGGTTATAGTAGAGCTCTATATTAGCCATCCTTTATATGTAAGCTACATTCTGATTGGCTGACAATGCGTAAATTACAAGATGGCGATGATATCTGTAGTCGAGTCTCCTATTTTTGATCGGAGTGCATTCGTCTCTTGACGGACACTGTACCTCATTGCACGACTCATAATACGGACTTATTATATATATACTTATACACCGTTTACCACCACCCCTCTCGGCTAAAAAAAAAAAAAAACTAATTAAACAAGCGAGACTAAATAATTATATTTATTTCGTCACCAACTTGATATTTGCATCTTTTTTCGTCTTTTAGAAAAAGGTAGATTTCCAAACTTTTATTCTATTATTGGTCTTAGCAATTAAATTAAATTTTGGTGTTTTGTTGATTTGACAAACCACGTCTGGCTACATAAGATACACCCCTTTACGATGTCTTTATACATTGCTTTTAAAACCCACCCCTATTTATGTTTTTGGAAATTTTGCTTTATTCCTTTTTTCTTTTCTTTCATTTATAAATAATTCTTTTAAATATTTTCCTTAAGAATCAAATCGATTATTATTTAAAACATACTTCATTTTAAAGCTAACAATTTAATATTTTTTTTCTGTTTTTTTCCCATGCTGTGCATATTTTACATCTTGTATATTCCCATTATGTTTTAAACTCTAGATTGTTTCTCCACTACCTTACAATATATGTTAGGTTGTATTTCTTTTACAGAAAAACATTTAACCAACTTATATTAATTCTTACATGAGAGATAAATTATAAACCAGTTTCTTTCGTTGGTTAACAATATATTCTAATATATCTTACCGTATACATTTATAATATTCTCAGTCTTGAAGATCATTTGGTCAACTATTAATTGTATCTACTTTTTAAAGACATAGATCGAATGTAAATGGATTTATTTACTAAGATGGATTCAGTTTGCGGTAAGTATTGTCAGATGTTACATCGTTACGCTAAATTAACATGTTAGCATTTCGAGCTCTATAACACCAGCAATGTGTGTGTATGTATGCCTGTCTGTATGTGTGTGTATTCAATTGCCTTTTCCATCTTATATTGTTAGAGAAAATGTTATTCTGTGTGAAAGTGATGTGTCGAATGAAAGGCTACTTGTTATTGACATTTAACCCATTTCATTTTCAACATTCCACCCTCCTGTTGTTTACAAGAGAGATATATAGGTCGTATATCTCCTGTTTTACAGAATCGGCATCCAAAAATGTACGTGTATAGATGAGTGTGACATATTTAACGAATTTGTTGTTATTATTGGGGTGAATACGGTAGATTGGTGAAATCGTTAGAGCGTCTGACAAAAAAGGCCTTGCAATATTTATTTACAATTCTTTACGTTGTGATTTCGAATCCCGCCGATGTCATTTTTACCTCTCATTCCCCGAGGGGTCGATAAAATAAAGTATCAATCAGCTAACAGGGGTGAGTATGAGAGTTAATGGTAACGATTCATCCTTTCCTCTCAAAATTGCTGGCCTTGTGTTTTAATTAGAAACTGTTAATGGAGTAACAAAAACGATAGAGTACTGTAGTATTGTCTAATCTTGTCGCCCTACAAGGGTCGTCACTGCTTTTGTTTTGATCTCTATAATTTCGCGACCTTGTACCAATGTAAGAAGTCATAATTCTTGTTCCTTTTCTTGTTGTTTAGTAATATCAGTGTTATTAAGATGCAAATGTTTCGGTCTTGTTAAAACCACAATTAGCTTTCTCTGGAATTAGATTCTATGTTATATAAAACTGTGTGCATGTGTAATACTTACACGCTCACTTTCCTACTTTTGTTGACAGGTGTGTACGTACGTGTCTGTCGGTCTGTATGTATGTACACGTGCACGTTACGAAGGCATAAATACATATACATGTATACATGCTTACATATTTAATTCATGTTCTACAAAGTTGTGTGTGTGTGTATTTAATACGGATTACTAAAATTTGGTATTTCTACGACTTCATTTGCTGAGTATAGGTGGCCGGTCCATCACACAACGAAGCAATTAGCTTTCTGCCAAGATGATTAATACTATACGTATATACATGAATTTTTGTGATATGTCACTCCATGCTAACCACGCATGTATTTACATATGCCTGCATATGTATTTAAAGTGCATATTGTCGACTGAATATAGTGTACTAGGGAAATCGTTGGTACATGTCTTGTTAGCATGAAATGTGTTGTTCAAGATGAAGGCAACCGGCTCCAAGTAGACCCTGTAAGGTGGTTTTTTGCTCAATGCTAAGTCAGCTCTGATCGAACAGACTTTTGATTAGAAATATTCAAACCATTGCCTTTTATTTCCTTTCTGCTCTGAGCTATGGTGTTTCTAGTTTTACATTATCTAAGATGTCTTTGTATTAAGAAGGTAGGATATTATTTCATCGAGATTTAACTGCTGTTTCTAGTAGTTGGAGTGACTACATACATCACGGCACTCTTCTTGTTCTCTACTGTAAATACTAGATTGAAAGTAGTGTTTCTTTCACCCTATGGAGATATACATCATCGGCTTAACACTACAAAAATGACGAGAAAAGCTTTAAAAAAATAATAAAAGATTTGTTACCTATTTACAAACTTATATCTATGTTTTAAAACCACAACTGTTTAAACAACTATTTTCATTTGCCATGGTGTGTGTGTGTGTGTAGGCCTATGTAATGTCTCTGGATAATGCTTCAAAGCTTCAGTACCAGATCATTGCAAAGAAAGTGAACAGATGATGTGTGCATGTTAAGAAAAGGTTCAGATGTGATTTAACCTTCATCATATACTTTAATATCTGAACCGATAAAACCGCCTTGGTTCATTTCTAAATAAGTATGCATAAATTTTTCTGAAGGATTCTGTCTCTTAGTTATGCTCACCATACATGTGCATATAAACAACTACACATACATTTTTATATATCTCAAATGGTAGACTGGCTTTTGAGCCACCCTGTATTTTGTGTGTGTGTGTGTGTGTGTGTGTGTGTCCGTGCGCACATCACAATAGTTGTTGTCGAATGGAAGAAAGAGAACTCAATACCAGAGCTTTAGTTGAGATTACTTAAGATCCGTCATAGGCAAGGTTTCCCATGAGCATAGAAAAATGTATTCGTTCACACACAATCAACTGTGATACGATTGGGTATTGTTTTGTGCAATCATTGTCAAAATTACTTACACTTGTCATTTTGTTCTTTAATAGGGAAGAAGAAAATGACAAGAATTTCTAAGTAACAATGACATAATTGCAGTGGTTAAGAAGTTCATTTCACAAACTCTTGGTTTTAGGTTCATTTCTCCGTTGTATAGAGCAAATGTCTTCTACTGTAGACAGAGGCCAGCCTAAACCATGCAAATGGGTTTGGTAGACGGAAAGTGAAAGAAGCTTGTTGCGTGTGTATAATATCTGCGCACATCTTCGTGTGTGTATGTATGTAATATCTGCGTGCATCTTCATGTTTGTGTGTGTGTTTCTTTGCCTGACATGATAGAAGCAAGCGCCACTGTCATACAAGCGGTGTCCCTCGTTTTTAGTCTTCTGTGAAAACATATCCAGCTAACGTTGGTGGGGGGGGGGGGCGTTACTACTTTTTGCTCAGAAACCGACCAAGGTTGCTGTTAGAAAGGGTTTCTAGCTGGAGAAAACCTGCCTCTGCCTCAGTAAATTCTTCCTGACTTAATCAAGCATGGAAAAGTGGACTTTAAAATGACGATAATGTTATGTAGTTAATAAGTTTGCTTTGCATGGAATCTGAGTGTCTTTAAGTGTAGCCTTGAGCTGACCAATGCCTTGTGAGTGAAAATGGTAAATGAAATCAGTGCAAAAGCCTAAAATTTCAATATCACCTTTTCCATACTTGCCTGGGTCTAACTGAATTCTTTGAGGCAGATTTTCTATGGCTGGATACCTTTCCTGTCACTAACCCTCATGTTTCTTTTCTTAAGATAATATTTTCCTTTGGTCAGGCATGTTTTCACAGAAGCCTGAAAACAAATGATCCTAGCTGTAGAAACAATGTCACAACAGACAGTCGGAGTCTGGACAGCTCCTTGCTAGTCAACTCCATGTCAAACCGTCCAACTCCTGTCAGCATGGACAGTGGATGTTAAACAATAATGATATATATATATATATATATATATATATATATATATATATATATATATATATATATATGTATTTATATATGTATTTATAGATTTATACCAAAATTTGGTAAAAATATTGTATCTGTTATCAAACGTAGCAAAATTCTCCCATGTGAGTTTTTGTATGTATATCAATTTAAATAAGAGCTAAAATATGATCCATTGCAAAAACTTTATTATGACCTATGATCATATCGATGCAATATCCAGACCAACTCATGCATATTATAAAATATGGAATATTGTATCTCTTCAGGGTCAGATTAATTCATAGCAGACAGTAAAAACAGACGACATTCATAGTTGTCCTAGAATTACATATATATAAACAAGTTGAAAAGACATGATACGTATTGAAACTGTATAGCATGTCAGTCTTGAAACCGTTAGAAGGCAGAGTAAATGAGAAGTAATGCTAAGTTATGATGTTATCCTATGAAGTTAAATAGCGAACAAGTACGGGACGCTGTACATTTCAAAAAAACCGTTGGACTTATGAAAATAAATAAAAAAACCAAGACCGAAGAAAAAACCGTTAGGTGTTAAAAATATATTTTTTTACACAAGTTAATGGTCAAATAGAATTAAATATATATATATATATATATCTTGTTTCAATCATTACACTGTGGCCATGCTCAGGCACTGCTTTGAGGAATATTAGTTGGATAAATTAGCCCAGTACTTTTTTTTTAACTCTTTGAGCTCTGACCTTCTGAATCTTATTTAACCATATACCTGGCACTCCACCGGTGCTACTGTATAGAGAAATATGGTACAAAGAAAAATAAAGCCATCCACCAGTAAACTGGTGCTATGAGCTCAAAGGGTTAAGCCTGGTACTTATTCTGTTGGTCTCTTTTGCTGAACCACTAAGTTGTGGGGGCATAAACACACTGATACCAGCTATCAAGCAGTGGTAGGGGACAAACGCAGACACAAAGACACACATGTCTATCTATATATATATATATATATATATATATCGTCTTTCAGTTTCCGTCTACCAAATCCACTCACCAGACTTTGGTCAGCCCAAGGCTATAGTAAAAGATACTTGTCCAAGGTGTCATGCAATGAGACTGAACACTGAACCATGTGGTAGGGAAGCAAACTTCTAACCACACAGCCACTCATGCAAATGAGTGGACAAATGAAAGATGCACTCAACACATTTGGTAGGAGTACATATATTGGTTTCAAATTTTGGCACAAGGCCAGCTATTTTGGTGGGAGGATAAGTCGATGAGACTGACCCCAGTGTTCAACTAATACTTATTTTATTAACTCTGGAATGATGAGAGTCATAGTCAACCTTAGTGAAATTTGATCTCAGAATGTAAAGATGGATGAAATGCTGATAAGCATTTTCCTTGGCATGCCAAGGATTCTGCTAGCTCACCACCTTAGGAATACATATATTACAACTTATTAATAGGTTGATTTGGCTCCATACACCTTAAGCTCATCACTTAGATTGATGTTTAATGTGCATGGAACCAACCAAATTGTTCTTAAATACACACATACACACACACACACACACATGGCTGAATTTCTTCAGTTTTTAATCTACCAAAGCTACTCACAAGGCTTTGGTTAGCTCAAGGCTATAGTAGATATTTGCTCAAGGTGCTCTGTTGTGGGACTGAACACACTTTCGGCAGATGTCTTTTACTATAACCCCTTGTATGTATATCTCTCCCCCCCCCTCTCTATCTCTCTCTCTCTCTCTCTCTCTTTCTCTCTCTCTCTCTCTCTCTCTCTCTCTCTCTCTCTCTATGTATATGTATATATATATATATATATATATATATATATCTTTTCACACATACATACAAAGTGTGTGTTTGTATATATCTTTACAAGAAAAAAACCTGTGAAACATCCAATGAATTAACAATACTAAAATATGTGATGTGAGTTCACATGATCTATATGCTTCCAGATAACTACTATTAGATAAAAGAAAGAATATGTCTATATATTTCTTTTATTCTTTTACTTGTTTCAGTCATTTGATTGTGGCCATGCTGGAGCACTGCCTTTAGTTGAGCAAATCGACCCCAGGACTTATTCTTTGTAAGCCTAGTACTTATTCTATTGGCCTCTTTTACTGAACTTCTAAGTTATGGGGACGTAAACCCACAGTTGTCAAGCGATGTTGGGGGTACAAACACACAAGCACATACACACACATCCATATATATATATATATATATTTATATTATATGACAGGCTTCTTTCAGTTTCCGTCTACCACATCCACTCACAAGCCTTTGATCGGTTCAAGGCTATTGATTAAAATCGTAATTGTTATTGGATTTAAATACATTTCATATTACAAGTCTTACAACAAACTGATTAGAAATACTTTTCAAATCTCCCTGAAATCAAACTACCATCTCAGAAAAGGTTGGACATATTGGATGATGTAGCATACACTGTACATAAATTATGTTTTGCCAGAAACGAAGATGGAATGGTCATGACCGGATTGCCTTTTGGTTATAGGTCTGCTCTAGCATGGTTGACTTCAAGCAAGACAAATTTAATATATTTATTGTACAAGGTAGAGAGCTGACAGAATCATTAACATGCCAGACAAAATGCTTAACTGTATTTTGTCTGTCTTTATGTTTTGAGTTCAAATTCTGCTTATATTGACTTTACCATCAGGGTTGATAAAATAAGTACCCGTTGACCATTTGGGTTGTTGTAACTGACTTAGCCCCTTCCCCAAACTTGCTAGCCTTGTGCCAAATTTTGAAATCAATATATTAACAGAATTGTAAAATTTTATGAAAATATTCCAAATGTTTATCTTCTAGTTTGTTTGATTGCATTCGTGCACACATTTATATAGGGATATATAGTGATATGGTGTGGAAAAATAAACAATAGAAGATTTGTTACAGTTCAATATGTCATTTCTATCTGGTTGTCTAATTTCCACAGAGGGAACCTTCTTGTTTAAGCTCTGATCGGAATCACTGATTGAATATTAAGGTGTTTCAATGTTGTATATATAAAATTACAATATTTGAGGGAGATCTAGCTGTTATTTCTTGCAGCACCATACAGATTCTCTTTCTTCTTTAAAGATAGCTGCAAGAAGGTGGTATTTTTAAAGGATAGAATACAAATGTAGTTAACTAAATTAGTTTGGTATATAATAGCATATTTATATATTTAAAATAAAATTTGTTTTAAACATGTAATAGCTGCAGGCATAGCTATGTAGTTAAGAAGTTCACTTCAAAGGCACATAGTTTTGGGTTTGATGCCATTGTATGGCACTTTGGGCAAGTATCTTCTACTATAACCTTGGGTTGACCTATACTTGTATATAAAATTTGATGAATAGAAACCAAATGGAAGCTTATGTATGTATGTGTGTGTGTGTGTATATATATACACATGCATGTGTGTGTGTGTGTATGTGTGTCCTGTGCAGGTGGCATGTAAAATACACCATTTGAGCTTGACCGTTGCCAGTACTGCCTGACTGGCCTTCGTGCTGGTGGCATGTAAAAGCACCCGCTACGCTCTCAGAGTGGTTGGTGTTAGGAAGGGCATCCAGCTGTAGAAACTCTGCCAAATCAGATTGGAGCCTAGTGTAGCCATCTCGTTTGCCAGTCCTCAGTCAAATCATCCAACCCATGCTAGCATGGAAGGCGGACATTAAACGATAATGATATATATACACACACATGTGCCCATCCATCCATCCAACTCTCTCTCTCTATACTCACACATACATGCGTGTGTGTGTGTGTGTGGATGGTCTTTTTATTGAAACCACTTAGGCAGTAGTGATATTGTTTATGTCTTAAAGGTAGGAAGCTGGCAGAATCCTTACTGGGAAAAATACTTAGTGGCATTTCCTTTGTCTTTATGTTTTGAGTTCAGATTCTGTTGAGGTCGACTTTGCCTTTCACCCTTTCAGGGTTGATAGCATAAGTACCAGTTGAGTATTGAGCTTGATGTAATCAGCTTAGCCCATCGCTGAAATTGCTGGTCTTGTGCCAGAATCTGAAACTGCTATTGTTTATGTCTTACATATTTACATAAATAAAATGCTCAATGGTTTCACATGTGGAAATGTGGAATAAATCACCTTATTGAAAAACAGCAAAGTGTAAGTGTTAGAGCATTTAGCCATTGAATACTGTATCAAAAAGTCTTAATCAATTCATGCCTAAAAAAATCAAATGTAAAAATGGTAATAATAATATCAATGTTTAAAGCATTTTTAGTTTTGATTTGAGAAAAGTTAAGTGAATTCATTGTCTCAATATATATATCGTAGAACAAGATTACCTTGCTCCAGGATATATTTATATATTTCATCATGTCCTATATTCATTTCTGTCAGATTCACACCTGTTACAGTGTTTTACTATTAGTTCTACTTTCTGTATATTATGTAACTGCCTGAAGCTAGCTAAAAACCTTGATTCATTGCACTACATTTAGTCCAGCCTGTGGTACATCAAAGAAGACATTATATGTCTACTGGGAGGTGTTTCTACTAGTGTACTTGTTCAATAGACTCACTTGCTTGAATTTAATTTAAAAGTAAGTGTTAACTTGGGTTTAGCCGTATTGATATCTGGAATTGTGTATGTGTGTGGTGGGGATAAGTTACGAGGTTCATATCTTCCTAAAGATCATTATCAGAGTAGGTATAGTTAACTGCAATTTAGAATTGATCAAAGGTTACAGACCGTATTTGATGGGAATGTACCACTAATACTATAATGCTCACTGCTCATCACTGCCTGTAAAGCCAGGCTAATTAAACTGATTCAACACTGCTGTTAAGTGTTGATGTTTAACTACGGTTTATATATGCATTTAGGGAGCAGTTGTGGGATTGGATGTTAAATATTCCCTTTGCATTGATTCTTATCAACTGAAACTGTTAATGTTTGTATCTATTGTATGCACTGGCTTAACATACAAAGCATGACTCAACTAGATTTATCTTATGCCTGTGAAAAGGTAGTCTAATATTGTATCAACTCTTCTACAAACTTTCTGCATTTACAAACAAGTGCGTACCTGTTTGATTATGTGATTAATTTCTGTTGAATCTCCTTTCTCTATTGCTTATTGAATAAAAAACAAGTTGCAATGGGAGTTCTTCAGACACAAATCAACTCTGCACTGCAAATAGCTAAAGGTTTGTTAGACAGTACACTGCTTTTTTCAATAGTGATATGTATCTATTTCACAGTACCTATTTATAATGTAGTTAACTGAGCCAGTGAAACTTGGCCATCAACACAGTGGTTACACATTGACTATTACTCTGCTGAAGTGATACTCTGTCAATTTAGTATGTTCTGACTCCAGTTATCTCTTTTTGGAATACAATAAAAATATTTGCTTTAACATATTAACTTAGCAGACAGGAAACACCTTAATTGCTTGGAAACAATACATAATTCGATGGTGGTCTGGTATAGTGTGGCTGGACTTAACTTGACTTGAGTGAGCCTGGACTTGTGTGCAAATAAAATCTCCCCTAACTTATTCTTAACCCTTCAGCATTTAAACTAGCCATATCTGACCCAAATATTCTACCTGTTTTATGTTTAAACTGGCCAGATCTGGCCACTCACACCTATCCTACAATGTCCTTCTAAAAATAAACAATCACATCATCAAAATCTTGAATCTATGAGATAATGTATGATTAAATCAAAACAGTATGAATAAATAAGCATTATATTTGACAAAATAATCTGAATGCTAAAGAGTTTAAATTATACATTCCAGTAAGAAAGAAAGAAATATTAGGTCTAATGTTAGTTGAACTCAGAATTTAAAAGAACAAAACTAATTACTTTAATGCATTTGATCTGCATATCTGACACATTAAGCTACCTCCATTACTCTTAGCTCACTTTATAATTGAATGCTTTGTTGGCTTACATTGCTGAGTTCAAATTCGTTTGCAAACAAAACAAAAAGGAGAAATATCTTCCAAAAGCTTAACACCATGATAGCTGGAATAGTTTTGATGAGTTTTTTTGTATGATGGACTGTTTTACATCACTTATCACATGGTTTCTATTTATATTTAGTCTGTTTCTTGACTTAGAAAGGGAACATTTGTGTGAGTGTTTTGTTTTTTGTATTTGGCATTTTATTAAATCAAGCTTAAACACTTTTAACTTGAATATTCTAGTTATACGCAGTTGAGTGTTGGACAAGCTGTGTGTATAGGAACACAATCAGTTGACCTAAATCTTAATATGACCTTAAGGATCTTTGATCAGTTGTGGTGGGTTGAGACTCAAAGCTGACCTTGACTGTATTTGAACAAAAAATGTAGAAGGGTAAAATCAAACATTGCATTATGTTCAGTTCAATACTCAACTGTTTCTGCTCCTCCAGTGCTCTCACTTGTAAAGACCCCACCCTGGTAAAGGTGTGTAAAGACCACACCATGGGATTGCATCTAGGAAGTTACCCTCTGAGGCACAAGTCTTGGCAAGGTTGTTTATGGAAGACGAGCAGTCGCCCATGCATACCAGCCTTCCCTCTCCTTGCCACCAATGTTATCCAAGGGAAAGGCAAAGGCCAATACAGCTTGACACCAGTGATGTCGCAACTCATTTCTACAGTTGAGTGAAATGGAGCAACATGAAATAAAGTGTCTTGGTCCAGGAATCGAACTCATGACCTCATGATTGTCAGCCCAATACTCTAACCACTTAGCCATGTGCCTTCACAGATTCACTTGCACTATATGTGTAATTTCTTATTGTTTCTTAGTTCCGAGCCATCCCTAACTGGACAAACCTCTGATCAAAGGTATTCAAGGTGTCATTAGCTTGTCTTTATAGAGGTGTCTTAGACTACATTATCTAATGTGTTCCTGTCTTATTTAAGAGAATAGGGTGGTGAGTCTCAGTCTCTTTAATTTTATGGCATTATGAAGGTTAAACAAAAAATTACTGGCACACTTTTCCTGGAAAGTTTACTACAAACCCTGTTTCAAAGTTAAAAATTAGGGAAACTATATTGTTAACTATTGTTTACCTTGTTTAATTAATCACATACCCGCCTTTTATCTTTAATTTGTTTCAATCACTGAACTGCAGTCATGCTGAGATGTAGTTGAACAAATTGAGCCCAGTACTTATCTTCAAGTCTGGTATTTATTCTAGTGGTCTCTTTTGTGAAGCTAAGTTATGGGGATGTAAACAAACCAACACTAATTGTCATATGGTGAGAGACATACACATAAGTGTATATACACACACATACACACACACAAGAAGTTTCTACACAGTTTCCATCTATCAAATTCACTCACAACATGTTGGTCGGCCCAGGGTTATTGTAGAAGACACTTGCTAGAGGTGCTGCACAGTGGGACTGAACTTGAAATCATATGGTTGCAAAGTGAGCTTTTTAGCCACACAGCCATACCAACATTCTGCAGTACACTGTTTGTGATCCATTGCTGTAGGGTATGATTTCAGGGATACTTGGCTGCTATTTCTAATAAATCCAGTGACTATGTGGAGGCTCTCTCATTGGCTGTTTTGTGATGAAGTGAATGTTGGTTACTATATATATATATATATATATATATATATATATATATATATATATATATAGTAGGCCCCAATTTTGGTGACTTGGAACTTGTGCCATTGTATGTCAGGAATTTTAATAATCCTGCTGAATTAGAATACTTTATGGTGAATCTATTGTAATCTTTCTGTGTTAGTTTTATAGTTTGTATAGTATTGGGCTTTTTTCATTGTCTTTGTGATTGTTTTTAATTTTGTATGTGTTATGGTGTGGAATTCTCATAGAAACTTAACCATAGTTGAACATCATTGGAGACAAGTCTTGTGCTCATACTTGACATTAAACATTTTGTCCAGGATTGCATCCTTCTCACATTCTTTCACTGTTCACTTTTCTTGCAAACATTGCCCTCCAAATTAATGTTCCAAATGAACATTTAATAGCATCAGTTTCACAAGTCTGGTGGGTGGGGGACATACACACAGAGAAAAGGTCATGGTTACTAGCTTTCTTTGCTGTGTAACTTGTACATCATCATCATCATTTGTACACCCACTTTTCCATGCTTTCTGTGGGTCAGATGGAATTTTGTTGAGGCAGATTGTCTATGGTCAGATGCCATTCCTGTTACTAACCCTTACTTTTTCCGAAGTAAGGTAATATTTTCCCATTATCAGACATGTTGGGAACGACGGACACCACTTGCATGATGATAACATTCATTGTTTACAACAATCACGCAGATATAGTAACACACACGTGCATACACACATACACACGAGAGGCTTTTTCCAGTTTTCATCTACCAAATTCACTCAAGGCTTTGGTTGGCCTGGGGCTATAGTAAAAAACACTTGTCCAATGTGCCACACAGTGGTATTAAACCCAAAACTTTGTGACTAGGAAGCAAACTTACTACACATCTATGCCTATGCCTACATATTTTTTATTGAAAATCTATCAGCTCACTTATTGCTGTTAGTGTTTCTACGTGGTACGTCATCATCATCATCGTTTAATGTCCGTTTTACATGCTAGCATGGGTTGGATGGTTTGACTGGGGTCTGGGAAGCCAGGAGGCTGCACCAGGCTCCAGTCTGATCTGGCAGTGTTTCTACAGCTGGATGCCCTTCCTAACGCCAACCACTCCGTGAGTGTAGTGGCTGCTTTTTATGTGCCACTGGCACGGAAGCCAGTCAAGGTGGCACTGGCACCAGTCACGTTCGGATGGTGCTTTTTACGTGCCACTGGCACAGGTATCACAACTACAATTTCCATTTGATTTTCATTTTAATGTTGATGTACTTGACTCAATAGATCCCCTCAAGCACAGCAGGTCACCCTATGATCCAAGGTACTTTTGAGTGGGCTGGTTATGTGACACTGGTGTAGGTTACAGCTGTGAACTCACTCTATTTGCTGGGTCTTCTCAGTCACAGCATATCTCCAGAGGTCTCTGTCTTTTGTCATTGCCTCTGTGAGGCCCAACATTGGAAGGTCATGCTTGACCATCTCATCCCATGTCTTCCTGGGTCTACCTCTACTCCAGATTCCTTCAACTGATTGGGAGTGGCACTTCTTCACACGTCTCTCCTCATCCATCCATAGTAATATGACCATACCAGCACAAACGTCTCTCTTGCATGCCACATCCAATGCTTCTTATGTCCAACATTTCTCTCGCGCTTACACTCTGTTGTATGTGCACACTGGCATTACACATCCAGCGGATCATTCTAGCTTCATTTCTTTCGAGCCTACGCATGTCTTCCACAGTCACGGCCCATGTTTCACTGCCATGAAGCATGGCAGTTAGCACACATGCATCTTACAATCTACCTTTCACTCTGAGTGAGAGGCCCTTTGTCACCAGTAGGGGTAGAAGCTTTCTGAACTTTGCCCAGGCTATTCTTATTCTAGTGGTAACACTCTCTGACCATCCACCCCCACTACTAACTTGGTCACCTAGGTAGCGGAAGCTATCAACTACTTCTAGTTTCTCCCCCTGGAGTGTGATGGAATCTGTTTTCTGAGCATCTGCGGTGTCTATTGCCCCTGTGCATCTGCCGCACACGAAAGCTATCTTCTTGGTTAATCTTCCCTTGATGTTGCTGCACCTCTTATGTGTCCATAGCTTACACTGGGTACCTCTTATGGAGTTTCTACCTACACCTTTTCTACACATCGAGCAGGGCCACCTACCTGAGGGGGTATGTGTGCAGCATCTATTCTGGCTTCTTGATTTCTGATTTGAAATCTCATTGTGGCCAATTTTGTTTTTCACCTTTTCAAGGTTGAAAAACATTAATACTCTAGGGCAGTAGACTGACAGAATTATTAAAGTATCAGGCTAGTTACTTGTAATAATTGTTCTAGCACTCTGTTCTGAGTTCAAATCCAGCTGTGGCCTATTTGACTGTTTAACTTAGTGTAACACCACTATTTAGTAACACCAGCACCCTTGTGTGTGTTTAGTGGAGATAACTCTTTTGTAAACATTTGGGCTAGGTTTCTATTTTGAGGATGCCTTCCTTCCTCTCTTCTCCCCATCATGGAGGCCCTGTAAAGGGCCAGGAACATTGCCCCTCTATTTTAACTACTTGATTAAAAACTGTGTGTGTGTGTGTGTGTGTGTGTGTGTGTGTGTGTGTGTGTGTGTGTGCATATAGAGAAAGATTTATTTCTATATAGGAAATATGAAAATGCTTTGGGTCAATGTATCACGTACATTTTTATTTTATTGATTTATTATTGATAGGTTTCCATAGCTATATAATTAATCTTTCTTAAAGAATTCTGAAATCATTTCTCATTTTATATTTGATATCTACAAATGTTTTCATTATTCTAAACATTTTCACATGTTTCACTTAGCTCTTTGATACTAACCAACCAATGACTGCCCCTAGTTCTATGAGTGGTTTACCCCTTTAGCATTCAGAATTACTCTATCAAATGTAATGCTTATTTATTGACATTATCATCATTATCATCATCGCCATCATCATCATCATCATCAAATGTCTGTTGCCCATGCTGGCATGGGTCAGACAGTATGATCTGAGCTGGCAAGCTGGGTGGGGCTACACCAGACTCCAGTTTGGTTCAGCATGTTTTCTATGGCTTGATGCCTTTCCTAATGCCAACTACTTTTCAGAGTGTGCTGGGTGCTTTTGCATGACACCACACAGACACTTTTATGTGGCACCACACAGGCACTTTTATGTGGCACCGCATGGGTTCTTTTACTTGATGCTGCACAAGCGCCTTTACATGGCCTGTGCGGTGTCACGTAAAAGGGCCTGTGTGGTGTCATGTAGAAGCACCCATGCAGCACATTGACATTATTTTGAATTAATCATACATTTTCTTGTGGCTTTGAGATTTCAATGATGAGATATTTTCTTTTTCAGAACACCATTGTAGGATAAGTGTGAGAGGCTGAATCTGGCCAGTCCAAACATAAAACAGGTAGAATATTTGGGATGGATATAGCTGGTTTAAATGCTAAAGGGTTAAAGTCATCTAAATTCATATTAATTTATATTTCAATTACCAACTGAATAATGACAGTTATTTTACTAAATTCTTCATTAATTTCAAAATTAATTGAAGCAAAAGCAATGTTTCAACAGAATTGTAGTAACAAAAGGGTTAATTGATGAAAGCTACTAATACCTAAGCAACAAATATATCATCCCTCAAGCTATTCTTGCATAAACATTTATATTCATTGATGGAATAGAACTAGAAAAGACAATTTAATGTAATTTTAATACAAATGCCTATATTTTGAAATTTCAGAATAAATAGCACAAAGAACAGTGCTGCACATACATGACCTCATCTCACATTAATACACTCCAGATTGTTGAGTCTATAATGATTCTTTTGTTTTGGCTCTATTGATTGTGTGTGTGGAGGAAGTAGAGGAACAGTAAAGTGAATGAGCTAGAAATCATTGATGCTCATGAGGTTATTCACTCATATAAATCATGGCTATTAGTCATTTAATTTTCTTATTATTATTTATCAGCAGGTCAATTCTAATCTATCAGACCTTATAATCAAAGGCAGTCCAGCTATAATTATTGTCTTTTTGGGTATATGAAGGATTATATTACCTAGTCTAATGTGGTTTTTCTCACAGCCTTTAAGTTAGTAGGGTGTAATATAAAAGGAATATTTGACTGCTGTTTTTAACAGGTTGTGCAATCATAATGATCTTGGTTCATTTATGACCTCATTGTGTCTTATGAAACTATAGATCCTCATCCTCTCCATTGTTTGTGCCTGAGCAAGGTGTTTTTATGGAAAACCAGCAGTTAAGCAGTAGCAACTCTAGCTTATTCATGCCAGCACTGTTACAGAAAAGGTAAGGCCAATGTCATCAAAGAAGTTGCTGTCAGAATACAGACATGGGAGATTTATTGCATTGTGAACATTTTGACTTAGAGTTGTATTTTCTGTTCAGGGCCAGATAATATATCAATTCTTAATTTTTGATAATCTAAAAAGCACAAATATATGCTGCATTATTATGAAAAAGGCACTGATACACTGGGATATAAGGAAGTGTAGTTAAAACCTCACTTTACAACTATGTATGTTCAAGTTCAGTCCCACCATATGACATCTTTGTCAAGTGTCTTCTGCTACAACTTTGGATTGAGCAAAGCCTCGATAGGGGCTTATTGGAGAGATTGTTCTTATTCTTGGGTAGTAGACTTAATTTATTGCTCAGTTCTTCATCCCCTACCTTACTCTTGAGCTTGGTAGGGGTTGCTATGTTTACACCTCCATCTGGCCCAAGGACCAGATGGAGGTATAAACACTCATGTCAGGCATTTGGTCTGAGGGTAGCTTTCCCCTTTTCTCTCACCAGTTGTGGATGCTCTGAAAAGGGCCATGGGAGCTGCACTTCCTTCTGAGCTATATACTCCTCAGCATGTGTGTGCGCATGTGCCCGCGCACGCACACACACACACACACACACACACACACACACACACACACACACACACACAGAGCAAATAAAAACTACTAGGTTACATCATATGTAAACAAACATAAGTGTGCTTTTGAAATGATGCTGGCAAATTTTTCTGCTCTTAAAAGTATTTTATCCTTTATATATACTGTTCAGTATTTACGTGTTGAAAAAATTTATTTTTTTATTTGTTCTACTAGCTTACAGTATCTTTTCCCTGTCTTCTTTCACTTTCTGCAGTCGTTCTGATCCTCTGGAATAGCAAACTGTGTGTTTCTCCACTCACTCAAGTTTAATCTTTTTGTCTTTCTTATTTGTGTTGATCTTATTGTTAAACTCTCTTCTCTACAACTGTAACATTCCAGAACTTCCTCTCTATCCATATATTTCCTACAATCATCAACATTAAGTTCAAGCTCTACATTAGCAATGTTAATTTACGCAAGGAGAGCCTGCAAGGGTTATGGTTGAGTATTATCTATCACTCATTTATTAAATAAAAACTCCTTAAATCCTGTGGATTATTTTCTCCTATAATCATAATTTTGTTACCTTAAGTCCAGTTAGATTTCACTGATGTCCTTTCAGACTGAATGAGTTTTTTGACGTGATTCAAGGCTAAATATTAGTTTTAGAGGGACACGTTTACAGTACTTACTACCCAAAATCTGGTTCCCAAGATCAGTAATTTATTTTATCCTTTTTTTACTTTTTATACTCATGGCCTTGTAGGGTTTTCGAGCGAGATCGTTGCCAGTGCCCCTGGACTGGCTCTTGTGCGGGTGGCACATAAAAGACACCATTTCGAGCATGGCCGTTTTCGTGCGGGTGACACGTAAAAGCACCCACTACACTCTCTGAGTGGTTGGCGTTAGGAAGGGCATCCAGCTGTAGAAACTCTGCCAAATTAGATTGGAGCCTGGTGTTGCCATCCGGTTTCACCAGTCCTCAGTCAAATCGTCCAACCCATGCTAGCATGGAAAGCGGACGTTAAACGATGATGATGATGAAGTATATACTTTACTTACCACCAATTTAAACCCCAATGTTTTGTGTTAAATTTATTACATTATACATGAGTATATGTGGTAATTAATTTGAGTTAAGTACACATTAGGGAGTAATGTATTAAACTTAAGACAGAGCCTTTTTATTTTTTTTAGAGAAGGATTATAGTTGATAGAACTGACCACAGTATCTTATTGGTATTTATTTTGACATGAATGGGTCACTGTTAATGTCTTTGTATCAAACGGTTGAACAGTCCTTTGTTACACAAGCAGTCGATTGAACAACTAGGTGCAGCCCTAAATCCATCTTTCCAATTATATTAGGTTTTTCTACTTCAGAAGTGGAAGAAAAAGATGACTTTGTTGTTATTTGAACTCAGAACAGAGGAATGGAGAAAATTAAAAGATAAAATGCTTTTAGTTTGGCGCTCTACTGACTCAGTCACCTCTGTTTTCCTTAACACACATAAATTAATTAGTATTTTTGTTATGTTCTTTTATTCTATTAATTGTGTCAGTCTTTGGACTACAGCCATGCTGGGCATTCCTTTGAAAGGTTTAGTTGGTCAAATTGAACCCGTTGCTTATTTTTAAGTCGAACATTATTTTTTAGTCCTTTTTCCCTGAAACATTAAATTATAGTGATGCAACCAAACCAACACTGCTTGTCAAACTGTAAGAAACAAACACACACACACACACATGATGGGCTTCCATTCAGTTTCTGTCTACCAAATTCATTTGCAAGACATTAGTTGTTTAATTTTTACAATTGAGCTTTGAAACCATACAGTAGACAAGTATCATCATTATCATTTAATGTCCATTTTCCATGTTGGCATGGTTTGAATGGTATGATAGCTGGCTAGGTAGAAAACTGCATCAGACTTAACTGTCAATTTTGGCATGGTTTTTACAGCTAGATGCCCTTCCAAACATAAACCACTTTACAGTGTGGACTGAATGCTTTTTACGTGGCACCAGCACTGGCAGGGTCAGCAAGTCACCCTTTGAAAGGGTTTGGGGGTATTGGAGGAGGAGGTGGCCTTGTGTCAGGTGATGAGAGGTTTGAGTGTGACAGAGGAATGGAAACAGGTGTCTTGCTGTAGAGGAGATACATATTTACCCAGTCAGAAGGGAGAGAGAGTAAGAGTGTGAGAGTGCAAGAGAGAGAGAGCAAGTGAGAGATGGTGGTGAAGTGCCAGGGCATACCGTTCTATTCTAGAACAGAGATAGCCACTAAATGGTTAACATTCCAACATGTTTCCCTTTATGAAGAGTGGATAAAAGATTAACAGACAGACTGATTTCAGTTGTGACTGCAGATTAAACAATTTTGACAATATAATGAAAACCAATACATTTTTCTATCACTAAACATTTTCCTGTTAACATTTAATAATCTTATCTTATGTTCAGTGACTGATAAATGTCTAATCACTCATACTTGTGGTGATGTATTCCATATCTGATTGAATCAGAGAAGCTTTTTTCAAAGGCCTTGTCTTTATAAAGTGTACCTTGGACCTGTCACTATGATGGAATTCATCTTCCTCTTGGCCAACTCTTCAAAAGTTGTATTGAGCATTGCAAATGAAAGAAAAACAAACTCATTTCAAGTACTATTACTAATTAGAACAGGAAGTACCTATATACAGCTAAGTAGACTGAGCCAGTTGAGGATGAAGTGTCAACAACACAATGTAGAACTTCATATTTGCTCTGACTGAGCAGACTTATGGTCACAGACATTCCAGCAGACCATCGTGTTTTATATTTTTTCCTGTATATCTCTGACTACCTTGTTCAGTATACCTGACCTTTCTTAAGAATTTAGTGTGTGATTCCAGGGAGATATGGCTACTATTTCTAGGTAGTTAGGTGACTGCTTAGAGGGTTCCTTTGTTGGCTTCTCTTAAAATTTTAATATATGAAATGCACCCATGCCAGTGACATGTTAAAAAGGTACCCTGTATACTCTGTGGAGTGGTTGGCATTAAGGTCATCCAGCTGTAGAAACCAAGCCAGAACAAACTGGAGCCTGGTGCAGCTCTAGCTTACCAATTCCAGTCAAACCGTCTAACCCATGCCAGTATGAAAAATGGGTGGTTAATGATGATGATGAGGCACTTGGTCATTATTCTTAAGATAGTGAGGAATTTATGTAAGAAGATCCAACTTCTCCATTTAGCTGGTCTAGTGATTAAATGGAAGTTCCCACCTTGTCTCCAAGTTTTCTTTTTTAGTTAGTTACTGGTGCCAAAGAATCTACTTAAGCAGAAATGAAGGATGTAAGGGTGATTAATGATAGCAAATCCAGTGTAATGTTAAATGAGAAGGCATTTTGAATTTGTTGTTGAACCAGTTGACAGGATGTAGGAATTGTTTTCAATAATTTACCAAACTGGTAAAAGAAAACAAACTGGTTTGTTTTCATATGACCTCTTCCTTTCCAGCAACCTAAAAATTAGGTGTAAACTAGTGATAACACATACCAATTAAAAAAAAACTTGTTTTGTACTCTTTTTTCAACCTTTGATCTTTTATATGTTTGTTCTCTGTGAAATAGCAAGAACTTAATGTTATAAAAAATGTACCTGGGGAAAAAACTGCCATTATCTTTCATTATAGCTGCTGGCATAGCTGTGTGGATAGGAAACAAGCTTTGCAACCATGTAAGTTCAGATTCAGTCTCACTGCAGTACCTTTGGGCAGGTATCTTCCACTATAGCCCCAAGCTGACCACAATATTTTGTGAATAAATTTGGTGGATGGAAACTGTGTAAAAGTCCATTGTGTATGCATGTGTGTGTGTCTTTGTCTTGACAGCATGCAACAGTTGAAGATAAACATCACCATTTGCAAACTTTTGTGAAAATGTGTCTGATCTCAGGGAAATATTATTTGAATATTACTTGGCTTTGAAATAGGTGAGGGTTAGCAACAGGAAGTACATGTAGCCACAGAAAACCTGCCTCAATTAATTCTGGTTCATGCAAAGATAGAAGAATGGGTGGTGTTAAAACAATGATGAGGCATGAATTTACAATAATATTTTCAGTATTCTATAGAAGATAATATTAGAGTATATTATGTGGTATATCTTTTACTTGAGTCATTGGATGGTGGCCATGCTGAAACAATGCCTTGAAGTAAATCAACCCCAGTACTTATTCTATCAATCTCATCTGTCAAACTATTAATTATAGGAACATAACCCAACACCAGTTGTCAAGTGTTTGTGGACACGCACACATGACAGGTTTTTTTCAGTTTTTGTCTGTCAAATCCACTCACAAGACTTTGGTTGGCTAGGGTACAAAAGGAGACTTTTGCCCAAAGTGCCACATGGTGGAACTGTAGCTGTAACCATGTGTTTGGGAAACAAATTTCTTACCATACTGTCATATGTGTGCTTATGAAGAGAACATTTTTGAAAGCACAAAAACAATCTGATATTTTGCAGGTGTGGCTGTGTGTTAAGAAGCTTGCTTCTCAACTACAAGGTTCTGGGTTCAGTCCCACTCATGGCACCTTGGGCAAGTGTCTTCTACTATAGCTTTGGGCTTATCAAAGCCTTGTGAGTGGATTTGGTAGACAGAAACTGAAAGAAGCCCATCATATGTATGTGTGTATATATATATATATATATATATATATATATATATATATATATATATATATATGTGTGTATGTATGTATCTGTGTGTGTGTTTTTGTGTCTTTGTTTGTCCCCCCCCCCCTCATCACTGCTTGACAATTGATGTTGATGTGTTTACATCACCATAACTTAATGGTTCAGCAAAAGAGACTCATAGAATAAATACAAGGCTTAAAAAAAAGAAAATGTCCTGGGGTCGATTTGTTTGTCTAAAACCCGTCAAGGTGGTGCTCTGGCATGGCTGCTGTCAAATATACGAAAAAAGAATTAGAATAGATATGTTATTATTCTCTATAATTAGTAAAACTCATTATTTTTGATGACATGGATTTCATACAAGCCAAGTCCATCTGATATTAACAACTGAGAAGTGCATTCGTATAAAAATATCAAATTTGAAGCATATATTTATTTTATTGTGTCTTAGTTATTTAACAAAATCTATTTTATGCTTCATATGTATTTATGTTATGTCGAGCCCTCTTTTTTCTGTAATGGAGACAAAATATTGAAGTAGATGATGTAACTTGTAAAACAGTGAATAATAATAATAAGAGCACTCAGAGAGTGCAAACCTCCACCAAGGCAACACTGTTCTCTCAATAATTAGCTGGAGATGATTTTTGAAATGAGAATATCTGAAATAAACTTGACTGCTCTCACAAATAAGAATACTAAAAATGAACCCCACCGCTCTCAAAAATTAAGTGAAAAAAACAGGTAAAATAATCCAGAATTCTTGTCCAGTACTGGATAGATCCCAAAATCTAATCAGTTCGTGTCAGTCATAAGGCCAAACACCCCTGAAAGTTTCATCCGAATCCATCTAGCAGTTCTTGAGATATCTTGTCCATGGACCAACAAACAAACAAGCATGACTGAAAACAATACGTCTGCCTTAGCAAAGGCAGTGGTAATAATGTACATATACACACACATACATACACATACATGCATACACTGACATATATATATATTAAGTTTATTTTTTTAATTTTAAGTTTATTTTTATTTTTACATGAATATCTGTGTATTACTTTTTCTTTTCTTTTCTGCTCAAGATTTTATATTCCCATTTTATTTTATATTGTTATTTCGTTTTGTCATTTTATTATATTGTTCTTAACCACCAACTTAACACTACACACTGAATCGTGGCAAGGTATGGACGGTTTTTGGAGTACCGAGGAAATTATGTGTAGATGGAGAATTCTACGAGGTATAGTACAATGCAAAATACCGAAAGGAACTTCACCTCTTATATCGCACCTTTCTTCCTCCTTTAACGCCGATGTGATATAATTTCTTGGGAGAGAAATACTTTTGCAGCTGAAGATAGCTTTGTATTGTCAATTATACACTGATATAAAGCTTGAAACACGTGTACCGCAGAATCCTTTGTGTTTTTGTTGTTATTTTTTGCATATATATATATATATATATATATATATATATATATATATATATATATATATATAAAATTGATTTGTAGACATCAAATAACATAAATGTACCATAGCTAAGAATGCAATTAGTAACAGATCATTAAACTGC
>NC_142928.1:105189998-105227498 GCF_046866305.1 Octopus bimaculoides
CGAGATCGTTGCCAGTGCCCCTGGACTGGCTTGTGCGGGTGGCACATAAAAGACACCATTTCGAGCGTGGCCGTTTTCGTGCGGGTGACACGTAAAAGCACCCACTACACTCTCTGAGTGGTTGGCGTTAGGAAGGGCATCCAGCTGTAGAAACTCTGCCAAATCAGACTGGAGCCTGGTGTTGCCATCCGGTTTCACCAGTCCTCAGTCAAATCGTCCAACCCATGCTAGCATGGAAAGCGGACGTTAAACGATGATGATGATGATGATGATATATATATATAATATAATATATATATATATATATATATATATATATATATATATATAATATAATATATATATAAATAATACATATATATATAATATATATGATAAATAGGAGGGGGCTGAGTACTGAACCTTGTTGGACCCCTACCTCTACTCAGAATTCTTCACTGTACTCATTGCCAACCCTCACCTTACTTACAGCGTCCCTGTACATGGCTTGCACAGCTCTCACTAACCATTCATCTATCCCTAGTTTCCTCATTCACCACCAGATAAGGGATCAGGGGTCCCTGTCAAAGGCTTTCTCCATGCCGACGAAAGCCAGGTACAGAGGTTTATCTTTGGCTAGGTATTTCTCCTGCAGCTGTCTTACCAGAAATATACCATCAGTGGTGCTTTTCCCTGGCACGAACCCAAACTGCATCTCATCTAAACTGACTCTCTCCCTAATTAGTTGGGCTATGACCCTCTCCATGACTTTCATTACCTGATCCAACAACTTGATACATCTGCAATTATTTGTATCTAAAGCGTCACCTTTACCTTTGTAGTAGTTGACTATGGTGCTGCTACACCAGTCATTGGGTATGACTCCATCATGTATCACCTGGTTAACTATACGGGTGACTAGGCTGTAGCCAACATTGCCAGATATTTTGAGCCTCTCTGCAGTAATTCTTGATGGGCTGGGGGCCTTTCCTGTCTTCATACTCTTAATTGCTTTATCTACCATGGTACTGTCAACTCGGATAGCTGGTCCCTCTGTTGGGTCGACATTCAGCAGACTCCCTTTCTCCCATTCATTCTCTTTATTGAGCAACCTTTCATAGTGGCGTCTCCAAACCTCTCTCTTTGCAGCCATGTTTAGTGCAAGTGAAACATCATCATCCATGCGGACACATTTCTCTCACACACTGTCTTGCAACATGAAATACTTCAAGTCTTTGATCCTCATGGCGCAGAACATTGGCAAATTTTTTTCTTATCTGCTTCCCCTCTAGCTAAATAAACCTGTCTCCTAGCTTCCCTTCTGGCAGTCTGATACAATTCCCTGCTACCACCGTTCTTCCAGTCCTTCCAAGCCTGTTTCTTTTCTCCAGTCCTTCCAAGCCCGTTTCTTTTCTCTAATAGCCCTGTCAACAACATTGTTCCACCAACATGTTATTTTGGGTTGAGAGGGGACTTTGCACCATCCACATTTCTTGAAACTCAACTTTTAAGCTTCATGTTTATAAATATAACATGTTAATGATGTTGAATGGGTGCAAGATGTGGCATGTGAAACTCTGATATGAAGCAAAAGCTACTTAGAATCTGTCCAACAAACAAGTCAAGAATCAATTTAGACATGTAGAGTGACCTTTACAACCTAATGGCAAGGTTTGATCAAGCTAGGACCTGCTGGTAGGCTTATAACTCATTAAATACCAAACAGGTGCTACACTGGACAAAGATAGCCACTGAAGAGAAGAAAAAGTAAATCTAAATTGGTGTTAAAAATGTTAAGCAGAATCTTTGACGACTTTCAACCAATGAAGTAATTCTGCTAGGAACAGAATCACTGGCATTCACCAGGACAAGCCTATCTTGGAGATTATTAATAACAATAATCCTTTCTACCATAGACACAAGGCCTGAAATCTGGGGAGAGGAGGCTAGTCAATTACATTGACCCCAGTGTTTCACTGGTACTTAATTTATCAACCCCCGAAAGGATGAAAGGCAAAGTCAACCTCAGTAGAATTTGAACTCAGAATGTAAAGATAGACGAAATGCTGCTAAGCATTTCATCCAGCAAGCTAACGATTCTGCCAGCTCAATAATGATATTAATGGTTTCTAATTTATGCACAACACCAGTAATTTTGAGGGGAGGGGGTATTCAATATCAATGACCCCAGTACTTGATTGGTATTGTATTTTATCAGCCCTGGGGGAATCAATGATAAAACTGATATCAAGGAGATTTGAATTTGGATCAAAAAGGGCTGGAGGAAATGCCAAAAAGCATTTTTTTTTAATACTCCAATGTTGTGCCAACCTTCCCTCCAGGGAGAATAACAGTAATAATTGTATTGTTCTCTCCAAAAATATATAAGACTAGGGTTAAAATAGTAAAACATTAGTCAGTTTTAGTGAAATATTGCTGCTTCTATCTCAAGTATGTATTTATTTACAGCTGTTTAGGCTAAATCAACAAAGTAGAAACACAATTCATTCACTTTATATATTTTTAAGGAAATGTGTAAAGGATACACTCAATGGTTTTCAAATTAAACATTTGACATGAAATAAATTTTAAAAAAAAGAGACAACAATAAAAAAAAAAGAGAGCATAGTATCAAAATATTTCAGTTAAAATAGCTGACCATAAATAAATGGGAATAATTTATGCTACTTTTTTGAAGACATACAAACTGTTACAAAGTTTCAATTAAAACTTTGTAGTAGTTTTACAGCTACAGCATTTGCAAAAGCAGAAATATATATTATCTCTGAAATAATGGATTTAAACTATAGAAGATTGCATGTACACTTAATCTTTAGGTACAAATAGATTTAATATATTTTGAAATCCTTATGCAATTCTTTTTAAAGAAAGAAAAAATGCTAACTTATTTTGAAATAACATAAATACACTTAAATTCAGTTGGTTGTAGCATATTTATACTTATTACCTAAATGTAATTTATTTATTTGTTATTACATTTTTAATGATAAATTAAAAGAAATCAGAAGTTTGTATAATTTTTGGAAAGTAAAACCTTACCATCATCAACATCCAGTGTGCTACCATCATCTTTCTTGCTGTCTGGCAATAGACCTAGTTCAGCTAGTAATTTTACATACATAGTACTCTGCAGAAAACCTTCGTAAAATGGTTCGTTTAGCAGTAACTGGAACACCTAGGAATAATTAATAGTTAATTAGGTTTTAAATTATATAAATCACATGGAAAATCTTCTTAATAACTTGAAATATAAAAAAATTAATTTTACTGTTAATTCAGGCTACATTAGTAATGATAATAACATCAATTTCTTTCATTAGTACAAATATTTTTAAAAAAATTTATTTTATCTTAAAGGTTTACCCCAATAATTTTACTAGTATATTATTTCATTCGTCTTCAAGGGATGAAGTTGACTGGCAGGATTCAATCTCCGAATGGCAAGGGACATAACTACTAACATGGCAATACAATTTCTAATTATGCACTATTTGCAATAATAAAGACTAGTAATGAAATCTAATGATTACTGACAAAAGTACAAAGCCACAAATTTCGATTCCAGTAGTTAACTGGTACTTATTTAAACCATTAACCTATCCAAAATGTTTTCATAAGTTTGTCTTAAACGTTCATGCTTGTTTTCAGATTTTTAGTTGAACCTTGATTCATATGTTCAGAGTAAAACTAAAGCTTCCCTTTTCTAAGTCCAAAATTACTCAACAGGGTTGAAAAAAAATTGGAAATGTGTATCCTATACAAGGCATGGTTGCCAAAGAAATATGTCCTGTATATTACATGTGATACCTAGGACCCCAAAAGGACAAAAGGCAAAATTGACCAGAGAAGGATTTGAACTTAAAATATACAATGACATAACTAAATGCTACAAAGTTATTCTTTCTGATAATAGTTTCAGCCACTACCTTTATTAATAATAATTCTTTCTAATTTTGGAAAAAGACTACCAATTTTAAAGGGAGGGGGCAAGTCAATTATACTGATCCCAGTACTTGACCAGTGAAATTTGGTCATAGAACATAGAGTCAAAAGAAATGCTGCAAGGCATTTTATCCAACATTCTAACAATACCGCCAGCACCAAAAAAAATATATATATTTTCTGTTACAGGTACAATACCTGAAATTTTGGGGAGGGGTGTAGTCTATTACATCAAGCCCACTTCTCAACTGGTACTTATTTCCTCAAACCCAAAAGGATGACAGGCAAAGTTGACCTCAGCAGAATTTGGACACAGAACATAACGACAGATGAAAGAGCACTAAGCATTTTGTCTGGCAAACTAACAGTTCAGCCAGCATATAACCTTTCTAATAATGGTTTCAAATTTTGGTACAAGGCCAGTAATTTCAGTGGAGAGAGTATGCTGATTACATAGACTCCAGTGATCAACTGGTGCTTATTGACCCCGAAGAGGATGAAAGGAAAAGTCAAATGTAAAGACGGATGAAATGTCATTAAACATTTTGCCTAACATGTTAAGAATTCTTCCAGCTTGCCACCTTGCCTTTCTAATAATAAAAATAATAATTATCTTGATAATAATTTCTGACAGAGTCACAAGGTCAGCAATATTAGAGAAGGACTGCCATTGCACTGCCCTCCAAATAATAATTGCTTGTAACTTAGGTACAAGGTCAACAATTATGAAGGGAGGCAGAAGTTGATACCATAAACCTCAATACATGACTGGTACATCATTTAACGTCCGCTTTCTATGCTAGCATGGGTTGGACGATTTGACTGAGGACTGGTGAACCAGATGGCTACACCAGGCTCCAATCTGATTTGGCAGAGTTTCTACAGCTGGATGCCCTTCCTAATGCCAACCACTCCGAGAGTGTAGTGGGTGCTTTTACGTGCCACCGGCATGCAATAAATAATGTATTCGCCATGCTCTGCTGCAATACCATCAAGGTTATTACCACAGGGCACAGCTGAGTACATCATTTATTCTGGGGTGTGTGGTCCATTGCTTCCTCCCTCCATTTCTTGCTTTCTCTTTCTTATTTCCCTTCTCTCCTATCTTTTGCTACCTAAGTGTTCTCATAAAATTCTAAATTTGTATCCTCTCATCAGAAATGCAGTATCACCAAAGCTAAATTCAATTTATTCTCATTGAAACAGTTAATCTCATGTTAATAAATACTGTGAATATATAAAGATCCTTAATGTGTGGCAAAAAAAAAAAAAAAGAGTACAGTTATTGTTGTTTAGTCATAAGTCAGCCCTGATTGTGGAGATCAAAGCTGTTCCACCCATAACCAATTTGTCTATATTTAAGACATAATGTATCCAGGACCATATCAAGTTTGACAGACATTTCCTTCCATTTTAAGAATAAAAGAGTATGATCCAAAGAAAATTCAGTTGTTATTTCTAGCATGTCTGAATTGGACAAGGGAAAAATCACACCAGATACTCAAATTGTTTCAGTCAATTTTGCCAGAAGACCTGTAGTCTTGTTTTGATCATAAATTGTATGTAGTGTCTAGTTTATTATTTGTCCATCGCATGTTGTCACCTGCAGAATTGACTATCTTGTTCGACTAAAAGGATTTTCATGGTGTAAACAATAATGAGGGTGTGAGGAAGTAAAAATTACTGAATGAAAATGGAATCATTTTACCTTGCTTTGGACTTCATCAAAAGCATCTTCAGTCAGCATTTTGCTTTTGATATTTATCAATGTTCGTTTGCATATCTCAGGATCAACTTTAATTTTGGATGTTGACTGAAAGGAATAACATTATTATTATTATTATTATTATTATTATTTACTTTTAATCTGCATGTTTATTACAATTATTCATCGAGACACACCCACCACCCTAGGGTGAGTGAAGGATAAGAGATGTTACAGTATAACTGAAAGCTTGAGGAGGGTAAGTGGCAGGGGGCAGTTGCAAAATATCTTCATGTAATACAGCATGTACATTTAAATTGATAGGGTTTTTCTAAGGAAATGGGCAGTACTTGTCAGCACAACCTTATTCGTTTAGTGTCAACACAGGACATCTCGAGATGAGATGGTCTGTTGGTTCATCAAATTTATTGTATAATCTGCATTTAGAGTCAGAACCATTTTGAAAAATATTAGCTAGGTAGTTTTTGGTAGGCAAGCTTTGATTTTGTGCCACCAATATGAAACCTTCAGTCTCTGCTTTAAGTTCTGAGCTTCTCAGCCACTGATGGATTGTTGCTTGATCTACATCAGCATTTCGACTTTAGAGTATATACTGTCTATGCACAGGCTTCTGGTTCCACCACTCCTCAATTTGTTTCTGCCCATTCTTTTTTGCAGTCTGTTTGATCCGTTTTGCTTTTCCATGGCAGTGGTTTCAGGTTCTTCATCTAATTCAGGGTTGATGCCAAGCTCCCTTGCAAATTTGCAAGCTCCCTTGACAATAGAATGTACTTTTTTGCTGCTTTTGTGTTTGCACACAAGCTGCAGCATCCAGTCCTCTGTACTAGATAAGTACTTGTTCATTGCTATTGTGGAGGTCTTGCAGCACAGTTTTATCTGCATAATTCCTCTTCCTCCATTACGTCTATTATTATGTTGATAAAATAAGTACCAGTTGAGCATTGGGATTGATCTAATTGACCTATCCCTTCCCCGAAATTGCTGACCTTGTGCCAAAACTTGAAAACATTACTATTGTTGTTATTGTTATTATTATTATTATTATTATTATTATTCAGTAGTTTTATTTTTATAACGTGCTTTCACTTCACTACCGAGCGCAGCTCTGTGCGCCTTGGGTATGTGCTGTGGTTTGCTGTGGTGCTCTTATGTTTACTGTATTGAAAGTGTTTTGCGTAGAATGTGTGCAGTACCCAGTAGTGCAATTTTCTGTATGTTATATATATTTGTAAGTCCTGGTATTTTTGTTATGTATTTGTCTGAATATTTTTTTATTATACCTAAGGCACCTACTATGATAGGAATTGTTTCTGTTTTTAGATTCCACATTCGAGTTATCTCTATTTCCAGGTCTTTGTATTTTGAAAGTGTTTCCATTTCTTTTAGAGAAACGTTGTCATCTGCTGGTATTGATACATCAATTAGAAAGCATTTTTTTTCTTCATGATCTTTGACAACTATATCTGGTCTATTTGCCTTAATTTCTCTATTATTATTATTATTAAAGTCTCAAGCTGGCAGAATTGTTAGCATGCCAGGCAAAATGCTTTGCAGCATTTCATCCGTCTTTACGTTCTGAGTTCAAATTCCACTGACATCGACTTTGCCTTTCATCCTTTCAGTGTCAATAAATTAGGTACCAGTTGAGTACTGGGATCAATGTAATTGACTTAACCCCTCCCTCAAAATTTCAGGCTTTGTACCTATAGTAGAAAGGGTTGTTGTTGTTGTTAGAGAGATAGAATGGTAGAAGCAGTATAAAATTTAGATTAAATGCCTTTTTTGCTTATGCTTAAGAGCCATTATGTTTTAAATTCAAATACTATCAGGGACACTTGTCTTTCATTTTTCTAAGAGTCATTAAAATAAGTACTAATTAAAATAAGTACTAATTAAAATAAGTACCAATAAGTGCCATTAAAATAAGTACCACAAGTTCTGAAGCTAACTTAATTGACTCTTTTTCCACTTCACAAATCTTAGAGCTTTATTCCAAAGTTATAAATTATTACTATAATCATATTTCAACATCATTATTAATATTATAATAAAAGCTATTAAATGCTGATTTAACTAACTGAAATGATATCTTGAGGTTTTGGTGTCAACTAGTCTCCTCAAATCTCAAGAATATTTGAGACTTTTGCAGAATACAGGATGGCAAAGTCCACAATATTTGTCTCAGTTCCAGAATCGTTCAGCCACTTCAATAGTAGTTTGGGCGTTGTGCCAAGTCCACCAATTATCACAGAAAGAATTTCCATAATTTCTTCATCTCTCTTTGGATCCTGATATTTCTTGATTTTCTCATCTTCCTTGATATCCACTCAACTATCATTTTTAGGATCACAAATTCACAGATCATCCAATCTTTTAACTTTCATTTGTTTCAGTTATTAGACCGCAGCCATACTGGAGCATCACCTTGAAGAACTTTTAGTCAAATGAATCAATCCCAGTACTTATTTTTTGTTAAGCCTGGCATTTATTCCATTAATCTCTATTGCTGAATTGCTATGTTATGGGGACATAACCACACCAACATTGGTTGTGTAGCTGTGGTGGGGGGACAACCACAATCACAAAGCCATCAACACACACACACAACAAGCTTCTTTCAGTTTCCGTCTACCAAATTCACTCACAAGGCTTTGGTCAGCACAAGGCTGTAGTAGAACACACATGCAGTGGGACTGACCCTGGAATCATGTGGTTGGGAAGCAAGCTTCTTACCACACGGTCATGTCATTTTACTTTCATTTGGTGTCCATGCTTCGATAATACTATCAGTATTAAAAGAGAAATCCCTTAAAATCCTGTTATTATTATTCATCATGACAGCCTTTGGTTTGTGCTCATATCATTATTCTGATACTTCAAATTCACAAACTTGACAAACAATGCAATGCATTCTTTTACAGAAAAAAAAACATGCCTTTGTGTTATCAAGTGTTAGTGAAAAACATGAAGAGATAGTGGAAACACAAGTAAGAAGATTGCTTCTTTAGTAATTAATGCACTCAGCACAATGCTCAAAATGTTATCTAAAAGACAAAAAGTGATAAGACTTGAGGCCTATATCTTTTAATGTCTACTGACTTCACTCATTTTACTATTATTACTATTATTATGATATAGCTTTTCATCTTTCTGAGATATAGGATGAATTAAACATAGGCACCAAGACACACACACACACAACAGGCTTCTTTCAGTTTCCATCTACCAAATCCACTCACAAGGCTTCTATCAGCCCAAGGATAAAGTAGAAGACACTTGCCCAAGGTGTCATGCAGTGGAACTGAACCCAGAACCATGTGATTGAGAAGCAAGCTTCTTACAACACAGCCATGCCTGCACCTATGTTAGAAATTATCCTCATTATTATTAATCATTGTAAAGTGGTAAGCTGGCAGGATTGTTAGCACAATGGACAAAATACTTAGTGGCATTTCTTCCAGGTTGACATTCTAAGTTCTGATACCACAAAGAACAACTTTGTCTTTCATCCTTTTGAGGTCAATTAAACAAGTACCAGATGAGCACTCAGGTCAATCTAATCAACAGGCCCACTCCCCAACAAAAATTCAGACCTTCTACCTATAGCCGAAAGGATTATTATTATTATTATTCATTTGACATTCATCTTCAAGTTCTGAGTTCAAATTCCACTGACATCAACTTTGTCTTTCATCCTTTTGGAGGTCGATAAATTAAGTACCAGTGAAACCTGGGGTTGATGTAATCGATTAGTCCCCTCCCCCAAAATTTCAGGCCCTGTGCCTTTAGTAAAAAGGATAATTATTATTATTATTATTATTATTATTATTATTATATGAAAGGTGGTGAGCTGGCAGAATTGGTAGCATGCTGAGCAAAATTTTTAGTGGCATTTCGTCTGTCCTTACATTCTGAGTTCAAATTCCGCAGAGGTCGACTTTGCCTTTCATCCTTTCGGGGTTGATAAATTAAGTAGCAGTTGCATACTGGGGTCAATCTAATTGACTGCCCCACTCCCACCAAATTTCAGGCCTTGTGCCTATAGTAGAAAGGATTAAACCTATTGGCGATTTCTAGGTAACACTTTTCTGATAATGTTAATTGATGAACAGCAGAAGTATATAAATATAAAAACAAACTTTTAATCTTACTTTTTCAGACAAATACTGCTCATAAATAATCATAGCTGCTCTACGTAATGACTCTAAATCAGGCTCATTAGCTCCTTCTGTTAATTTCTGTTCATGAGCGGCAGAGATTTGTTCTTCAGCTGCTGCTCGGAAACCCTGAAATAAAGCAGCTACAATGAGTGTCCATCACTAGAATGTCAATAGGCATGTAAAGAAAACCTGAAATGCATAAAAATTTTCAAAACACAAAATAATATGAGTGAATAAAGAAAAATGTGCGATTATACTCACCTCAACGTTTAGATAAAAAAATAGATACTGCTCTCCTCCAATACTTGTCATATATTCTGAAGAAAAAGAAAACATAACAACAATAATAATTACTTAAGCAGAATGCATGGAGAATGGCATTAATAGGTGTTTCAAGTTATTTTTTCCAAACGAATTAGTAGTAGTAATCATCCTATTAATTCTTTTGGGAAAAATAACTTGTAAATGTCAACACTAACAACAATACACACTAAGCTTTAAATTGAAGTTATGTCAAAATTCAGAAAGAAAGATTTGTTTAAAATATAACTTACCAATAAAAACAGAAAGTGCAATATTGTTGTTTAAAATATCTTCTAGAGTTAAAACAAATAAATTCTGAGCTTTACAGAATTCTGGTTCCTAAATATAATTTGAAAAATAAGCACACTGTTAATATAAAGTCATCGATAAATAATTACATAATATATTATCACATATAATATATCTCCTAATATGATAATGAGCGTAGTATTTTTATATATTTGTGTGTGTGTGTGTGTGTGTGTGTGTATGTGTGTGTGTGTGTGTGTGTATATATATATATATATATATATATATTTGTCCAAAATCATACAGTAGGGGTGAAGGGAGAGGAGAGAAAATAGTAATTAAGTGAAGGAGAAGTAGTGAGAGTAATAGCCATGACTGAAAGGGAGTGGTGCTTCTTAGGTCCAACTTTCCTTACACTTTGTTGTGCATGCACGCTGACATTACACATTCAGCAAAGCATATGTTTCACTACCATGTAGCATGGCTGTTCATATACAGGCATCACAGAGTCTGTCTTTTACTCTGAGCGAGAGGCCCTTTGTTACCAACAGAGGCAGGAGCTCTCTGAACTTTGCCCAGCCTATCTTTATTCTAGCAGCTATGCTCTCAGAGCATCCACCCCTGCTACTGACTAGGTCACCTAGGTAATGGAAGCTATCAGCATGTGATGGAATCTATTTTCTGTACGTTTTTAGTGTTTATTGTATCTGTGATACCTTCCACACACAAAAACTATCTTCCCTGTTAACCTTCCTCTGATATTGCTGCACCTCTTATGTTTCCATAGCTTACACTGGGTACATCTTATGGAGTTTCTACCTATGTCTTTTCTACAGATCAAGCAGGGCCATCTACCTGAACGGATTTGTGATTTGTCAGCCTTCCTACTTACTAAGACTTGGGTTTTTGCTTGGTTAATTCTAAGGCCCTTTGATTCTAGACCTTGCTTCCACACCTGAAACTTCTTCTCTAGCTCTGGTAGTGATTCAGCTATTAGAACAAGGTCATCGGCATAGAGAAGCTCCCAGGGACAGCCTGTCTTGAATTCCTCTGTTATTGCATGGAGGACTATGATGAACAAGAGGGAGCCGAGGACTGACCCTTAGTGAACCCCTACTTGTACCTGGAATTCTTCGCTATATCATTGCCAACCTTCACCTTACTAACAGCATCTCTGTACATGACTTTTACAGCTCTCACCAACCACTCATCTATCTCTAATTTCTGTACTGACCACCAGATAAGGGATTAGGGGGCTCTGTCAAAGGCTTTCTCCATGTCAACAAAAGCCAGGTACAGAGGTTTATCTGTGGCTAGGTATTTCTCCTGCAGCTGTCTTACCAGATATATAGCATCAGTGGTGCTTCTCCATGGTACAAACCCAAACTGCATCTCATCTAAACTAACTCGCTCCCTAATTAGTTGGGCTATGACCCCCTCCACAACTTTCATCACTTGATCCAACAGTTTGATACCGTCGTAATTATTTCTATCTAAGGTGTCACCTTTTCCTTTGTAGCAGTTGACTATGGTGCTACTACACCAGTCATTGGGTACGACTCCTTCGTGTATCACCCGGTTAATGATATGGGTGACTAGACCATAGCCTACACTGTCAGGTAGTTTAAGCATCTCAGCAGTGATTCCTGATGGGCCGGGGGCTTTCCTTGTCTTCATACCTTTAATTGCTTTATCTACCAAGGTACTGCCAATTCGGATAGCTGGTCCTTCAGTTGGGTCAACATTTGGAAGGCTCTCTTTTTCCCATTCATTCTCTTCATTTAGCAACCTTTCATAGTGGCATCTCCATGTCTCTTTCTTTGCAGCATCATTAACTGGAAGTGAGCCATCATCCATAATGACACATTTCTCTCCTATGACATCACAGTTTTCTCTCACACACTGTCTTTCAACACGAAATACCTCAAGTCTTTGGTCCTCACAGTGCAGAACGTTGGCATATCCCTTTTCTGCTTCCCCTCTGGCTAAGTAAACCTGCCTTCTAGCTTTCCTTCTGGCTATCTGATACAATTCCCTGCTACCACCATGCTTCCAGTCCTTCCAGGCCTGTTTCTTGTCCCTAATGGCCCTGTCAACTACATATCATACACACACACACACACACACACCAACCATAAAAAACCAATGTGGTGTGGTTTTTGTCCGACAGAAAATTTCTTCGCAGATGCGTTGTGTTAAAATCACAATATATATTGGAATGAGGGGAGCATTGTCCTAGCAGAGAATCACAAGGATGTCAGATGTCTTTTGGCGAGGGACAAATTTCATTTAGGCAAGTGACAAGCAGGTACACATTACTGGTAAGGCCCCAAAGCATTGAAACGCATCTGACATTCTCATGAGTTCATCTCAGTCTGTCATATATTGTGTTTTTAACATAACATGCCAATGTTGAGATTTTCTCTCAGACAAAAGCCACAACATATTAAGCCTTTCAATGTTGTAGGTAAGTTAGTTATGATACACAAATAATAATGAGAAGTTTTATTCACAACTTTTGCAACATCAAAAAGTTCAAGGACATATTTTTTCTCAAGATAGAAACATCAGTTCAGCAGAGGTTGTGGTTATGGGAAAATTTAAAGCCACTGTTGGTCGAAGGAAATGGACTACCAATAATTCGTTGGTGACAAATTTACTGCTGTAGTTTCATTGAGTCCCTGAGCAGTACACTTTATTTTAAAGTACCTCAGTTCATCTAACTGTTGACAATAAATACCAAAAGCCAATTGGGATTGTTACTTGTGACACACTAGCATCTTATTCAGGGAAGGAGATATATTTTTCATACATGAATCTGAAGCTAAATACCCGCTTACAAGGTCGCTCAAAGAGTGAAAGAACACAAGCAAACAATAGTAAGAGTTACTTCCCTGAGATATCTAGTTACAGAAGAGAGCTTAAAATATTTTTACCAAGAATATAACAAAGTGCTGGACTACATATAAATCATATAGACTATACATGTTTGGGTCAAGAAATAAACTAAAGGAGAATGTAAAGCACATGCATTGTAAATAGCTACCCACGTACATACACATGCAAACACTGAAAGTATATATATTTCACACACAAAATGTAGATAATTTATGTTGAAAGAACTACGTCTCTAAAGAACATAGCCAGTCTGAAGGGAAGCAATAAAATTCTGCTGATGTGTATGCATTAAGTTAGAATATTTTAACAGGATGAGGACCATCACTAAGCATGTCAGCCATTCATATTGGATATAAAAACAATTTTAAAATGGCATTCACTGAACTGAGATACTAAAAATGCTAAAATTAACAACACAGGCAAAAATTTGACAAACACTTTTAATGAATAAAACCAAAAATAATTCAGCTTACCTCACACTGAAGATCAGAGTCTGTCTGGCCAGCCAAAAGACAATTCATTCTAGTATCACACATGCTCTGAACAAATCGTAAACTATTTAGATTTTGTTTTATCACAGTATCTACAAAGTAAATTTAATTTGCATTTGGAACTTTTCCTTCATGGAAATATATATATATGTTCATACATGAGGATACATTTAAAAGAAAGAAAGGAAACAAAAGCAGGACTATAATGAATTTGTTTGGGTTTTCTTTTTTAATTAATCTTAGTAACATAATTTTAGTTGTGTAGTAGTTTAAGAGCATTCAATGAAAAAGAAATAATGTAGTAGAGCTTGGACAAAAACAGATTAGAAATTAGCATGAAAAGAAATTCATAACTTTGATTTTTGATAACCATTAGAGTATTTATACCTTCAAATTTCCGCAAACTGTTTAGAGCAATGAATTTCTAAAGATATTTATTAATTATCATTTCTGTATCACTTCAGAAAAAAAAAATTAATTGATCAAATAAAAAGGTACAATAGAATACTGTAGGATATTAATCCAATTTATGTTGAAGTCTGTATCATCATTTTACACATGGTTATCTATGTGAAAATCAAAGGAGAGATGGCAAAAGACCAATAAAATGATACTCATCAAATCAGTACACTCATCTACAATGTTAGTGTGGAATTAATAAAGATGTAATGAAGCTACTTGACACACACTTGTTTTGAACTTTTTTGAAACATGATCAATTCATTGTTATGATTAATGAACAACATTGTATTTAGAAGAAAAGGTTTTCAATATTCTGCTTGTAATTGCAGGAATTGTGATTAATTAAAGTAGTTTTAAGTGTTAGATAAAAATAGATGCAATTGATAATGTGTCTTAAGGTTTATTTGAATAAGGTATTAGATACACCATCATCATCGTTTAGCACCTGTTTTCCATGCTAGCATGGGTAAGATGGTTTGACTATAGTTAGTAAGCCAGAGAGCTACACTAGGTTCCCGTTTGTTTTGGCTTGGTTTCTATGGCTGGATGCCCTTCCTAATGCCAACCACTCCAGAATGTACTGGGTGCCTTTTACGTGTCACTGGCACTGGCCACAATTATGATAGATGTAACTATAAAACTTTATAGAAACAGACAACTTAGTGGTTAATAATCATGTATACAAGTAGAGATGAGCTGTATTATCAATGGGGTCATTCTAGATACCTTAGCACACCAGCTTATAATGAATTTAAAAATAAGAAAACTAAAGGCAAACTAACCAAAACTTAGAAGAGTGGGAAAGATATTCTAAAGATGAATGCAGAATTGAAACTTAAAAATCATACTAACCGACTACTATTCCACAGTCATAATTAAAATCAAAACATTTTTTAAGTCTACCTTTATTTAAGTCCATTGTAGACTGCATCAGTTTTCTTTAAGCAATATGATATTAACTGCTTTATGAACAAAGCAGACATGCCTTAAAATATTTAGTTTGGAACAAAAGAATTCTACATTTATAAAAAAAAAAATTCAGGAATAAAAGCAAAACATTAAATTACCATTTGAGCCTCCTGTATCTTTGCTTCGCCATCGTGCAATGTCATGGTTAACCATCTCTTTCACAGCTTCTAGTTCCTCAATGGAATCTGTCGTCTTTATCACAGTCATGAACGTGTCATTATTAAATGTAGCTTCTTTACACTATAACATAAAGAAGACACTCATTATAGCGTACCACTGTTAGTACAAGATTTTCTGCTTTACATTCATGACATTTTAGCCTATTAGACTACATCAATACTCCAGTTAAATATGTGGATATTCTTCCATTAAAAAAAATTCTGTTACAAATGAATGAGAATGATTTTTTTCTGAATTGAGCATTCCAGATAAAGAATTAAAAAAAAAACTTCATATAATGTGACTTATTAAGATCAATTTCCTATCAAAAAGTCTTCATCAGATCCATAAATTATATATTATAAAAGAATCAGACACTAATGTAAATAAAAGTAACATGCACCAATAATAATTATTTTCAAGTGAAACTACTGGAAATAATTGGCTATATAATTCTCTTCCAAATGTCCTGTATAGTTTCTCTTTAAATTATCAATATGAGAGGTGCAGACATGGCTGTATGGAAAGAAGCTTGCTTCCCAACCACATGGTTCTGGGTTGGGCAAGTGTCTTATACTATAGCCACAGGCTGATCAAAGCCTTATGAATAGATTTTGTAGACAGAAACTGAAATATGTATGTGTGTGTGTGTGTGTCTTTGTATCTTGTTTGTCCCCCATCACTGCTTGACAACCAGTGCTGGTGTGTTTACATTCCTGTAACTTAGTGGTTCAACAAAGGAGATGGTAGAATAAGTACTAGGCTTTAAAAAATAATAAGTCCTGAGACTAATTTGTTCAACTAAAGAAAACCGTTTAGGGTGGTGTACCGGCATGGCCAGTCAAGTAACTGAAACAGGTAAAAGACAAAAGATGATATACAATCAAAATAATTATCTACAGTTACAATTGTTAGAGCCACTAGCTGTTAAAGACAAGAAAAAGTTGAAATAATCCAAAGAGTTAAAAGTTGTGGGTTTCTAGTATTTTAAATTGGTAAAAGCAAATCGTTAACTGACTAAACTTTTAAACTTTGGGAACTTTACACAATTCATAGAAAACAGTAGACAAAAACCTCATTACATGAGTTATTAGTTTTTTTCCCCACCTTCTACTTACCTAGATTAAATAAGTCTGTAACACAAAATATCTTCATTTGTCTTGACTGTACCCCATTTTTACCCAGACCAATATAACTTTACTACGACTTTTAGATCACACTGTCAACACCTCACTTAACAAGCATCCCCTGGTTGCATTACATTCCAATATCGTTATTGATGTCTCTCAGAGCCATCTTTTGTCCCCTGTTTCTGTCACTGGAATGCAGTCATGCTGGACACTGTTTAATTGAACAACTTCACCTCCAGTAACTATTTTTACAGTTTGGTACTTATTCTATTGGTCGCTTTTGTTAAACTGCTAAGTTATTAGGTGCATAAACAAACCAATACCAGTTATCAAGAGGTGGGCAGACAGACATAAACACAGATACACACACACACACACACACATTTATATATATATATATATATATATATATATATATATATATATATACACACACACACACATATATATATTTGATGGGCTTCTTTCAGTTTCATTCAACCAAATCCACTCACAAGGCTTTGTTCAGTAGGGGCTATTGTAGAAGACACTTGCCCAAGGTGCCATGCAGTGGAACTGAACTTGAACTCATGTGCTTAGGAAGCTGGGAAGCAAAATTCTTACCATATAGCCATGCCCACATCTATTTGAATGAAAAAATTTACCTATTACTTTTTTACGACTCATTATCATAATTATGGGCCCATTTATGCTGGTTGATTAAACAACACAACAAATACATTGTGAATGACTCTTTTCAAGGCTAGCATAGGCTAGCATATTATGAATACCAAAATAATATTGGAGATAATCTTCTGGCAAAATGAGTGTGTGACCAGAATTTAATTCATAATTGTGACTATTTTAGTTCACAAACTTTTTATTTTAATACAGCTGAAAAAGCATAAGCATTACAATACCCAACATTACTCCTAAGCTGATATCACTTGTGAAAATTCAGACAACTGTTTATAACAATGGATAAATAAATAGTTGCCCTTCCATAATTTCAATATTTCAAGTACGTGTGTATTTAAAGTAAGACTTATTTTTGTGAGCTTCAATTAATTCACACTTTGGTGATTCTTATTAATCTTTTGTTAACAAAAAGTACTTCAAACTGTGGTGCACTTACACCAATGTTGTTAGCTTGCTATGCTTGATATTCTCTTTCACCCTGGTCCTCTTGATATTTAAGGTGATCTTTACAAGCTCACTTTAGAGTGGGAAAAAATTATTTTCAAAGTGATTACAAACATTCGCTAATTTCCTCTGTTGTCCTACAATAGGTGAAAGTAAGGCTGTATGATTAAAAAGTTTGCTTTGCAGCTACATGATTTCAATTTCAATCCCACTGCATAGCACCTCGAGAAAGTGTCTTCTGTATAACCGAGGGCCAAGTGGAGTCTTGTGAGTAAATTTAACAAACAGATTCTGGAAAGAAACCTTTGTGTATGTATGCATGCAAGTGAGTGTGTGCATGTGCACAGATCTCCTTGTTTTAAGGTCACAAACATCACTATCATACAAATGGTGCTGTTGTATGCTATATTCCATGAAAAAGAAGTTCAAACTAAGGGAAAATATCACCTTGCTTGGAAACAAGATATGGTTTATGATGGGAGAAGCATCTGACTATAGGAAATCTGCCTCAAATTTCATCTGATTTGTGCAAGTATGGAAAAGTGTATTAAAACAATGACAGTGACAATCGTGTATGTACTCTGCCTTCAGTGCTTTCTTCACATTTTTACATGAATTATCTAACACTAGTATCAATGGAACTATTTTGAATATTAAGCAGATTTTACTTTGAATTGTTAGTATAAATAATTTGAGCATGTAGAACACGATCATTAAATTCAATTATTCTGTGGGAAAATAAAAGGTCTATGTTGAAGGGCTTATGCTATACAGTAACTGTGTCAACACCATTAAATTAACAGCTGCTACAAAATGGAAGATAATCTAGTTTATGAAGTTGAATAAGTGACTACTTACCAGCCATGACAGGCTTTGATTAATATAATCTGGGTCAGATAATAAATCTACAGCTGGTATAAATATTTCATTTACTAACACTTCCTGTGAATGAGAAAAGATGCACAAATGAAATCTTTATAAAAGTTGAAATTTGAAAGAAAAAAATCTGCAAGCTCATCTCTCAATATGCCCTTCAATATTATATAAGATAAGGGAGGTTAAAATGATAGAGTCAATAAAATACAGGAATAAAAGCCTTTACACAATATAAACTGCAACTCTCCCTTCCACTTCAACCCATTTTCTTCTAACAATTCAGTTGGAATCATGAATTTCCCCTTTCATCCTACTGCAATTGTTAAGTCCCAGCACCAGGTATCTACTAGATTTATTCAACTGACTATGCCTCTCCTCTACAAACCAGTGGCCTTGTGCCATCTTAAAAAATTAATATTACATACAACTAAAATGTTATAAAACTAAAAGCTCTGAAATGTAAGGCTGATTTTTTTCTCCAGCAGTACATTTATGGTATATTTACAATTTCAAATCATCTGTTATATCATTTTTCTATTCCAGCAAGTGTTGTACATAAGGATACAGGCAATTGTTTTTATGAGTTAGTCAAGGGAAAAAGTGAAGTGCTCCTGAATTTGCAGGCCCTCTACAACTGCTATGATTGAAGGCCCTTCCACAACTGACAACCAACTTGGATAACTATGGGAAAAATGTGGATGTAACAAGGAGTTCATTCTTGAATGCTTGTAACAGAGGCCACTAAAGGCAGTCATGGAGTAAATGGTGTTGCTAAACAGGGCTGCAGTTAAAGCCTAACAACACAATACACTATAATCTATACCCATTCGTAAAAATTGTGTTGCATCCACAGATTGAACTCAATTTCTTTTTATCTATTTGGCTCTCCATTTATGTCACAGACATCACTGTTAAGGAAATATAACAAGTCGTTACCAAACAAAATGAAAGTTTGTTACAATCAAGTGAAATATAATATCCTCACACCTTTACGAAACAACTTTTCAATCAAATGACTCAACTGACACACACCTTTGTTACTAAACAATATGCCAGCAGAGAAAAGTTTGAAAACACACCTTCAAATAGCTAATGTGAAAATAGAAACAAAGTCAGGCATTCATAGAAAGAGAGGTTTTCAACAGAAACAAATTAACAAATTTGAATTTGTAAGTCAAAGTAAAAACACATAACTGAGAGATGAGAGAAATTAAAGTACCTGGCTTTGGTTGGACACCTTCAGATGCAAGCCATCAACAGCCAGTCAAAAATACTTTGGCAGATTACTGAGATGTTATAACACTAAGTTACATGAGAACCATTAAAAAGACAAACATTTTCTAAGTGACAGCTTTCAATATGTCACATTTTCAATATAGAACAACTCTAATTTAAGTATGGACTTTCTCAATTTGTATGAATTTATATTTCCAAGACATCTTATGACACTTAACTTGAAAACTTAAGTCTCCATTGGAAACACATAATTGAATACAGTAAAAAAGTTAGCATACCTTCTGTAATATTGTGGTTGGATTACATTCTTAGAAGCACTACTAATTACCAGTAAGATAATTATAACCATTAGTGTTTTTAAATGTAGTTTTACAACATTTAAACTTCACAGCAGAAGTGCTAATGCTGCTACTCCTGATAAAGAAGATTGTCCGGCAAGAGACCTGTGCCAGTGCCATGTTAAAAGCACCCAGCACAGACTGTTAAGTAGTTGGAATTAAGAAAGGCATCTTGTCAGAGAAACCAAGCCAAATCAGACTGGAACCTAGTGTAGCTCTCCTGCTTGCCAGCTCTGATCAAACAGTCCAACCCATGCCAGCATGGAAAACGGACATTAAAGGATCATGATGATATTTCATATCATATTTTGGGATCGCTCACTACATTGCAACAACATAAATCTTCTCACCAACCACAAAACTGTCATACATACATTTTGATTTTATATCATTTCACCTAAGAGGCCCAGTGAGATCTAATCTAAAAATACTTGTTCAGGACTCTTCTTGCTCTCTTTCTTTAGTTTCTTCCTCTCTGAACTCATGATACATTTCCATCAAGTATTTATATCATACGTCTGTATGAACGTAGATGTCACTCAAATCATACACCAAGCAAAGCTTTTAAAATCTACTTTCTTGGATATCTTTCACACAGATTTTTATATTAACATGGCCCATCTTTAGATCCAGTAAATAAGACTAGGTATCTTCTCAATTAGGAAATAACTTGAAAACAACTTCACATTTCCAGCAGTAATGACAATGTTGATTGGTGAAAAGCAGGAGGAAATGATTTTCATCAACAAGAAGAAATGATAACTACAATTTTGAAACCTTAATACCAGCAGTATGAACAATTTATAGAAATATCACTCTCTTGAGATTGATAAATGGAATAAAAACAAAACCAATGGCACTATTCTTCATTCATTTACAACATTCAAAAAGTGAAACTTCTCTAAAAACAAGCCCACTGAGTTTGGGAGTGAATAAAAGGTACAAGGTGACTGAAAACAATTTTGTATTTTAAATTAACAGTTAATACTTTCCTAATCCACCTATAGCTTCTGTATCTAACTGATATCCACCTATAGCTTCTGTATTTAACTGATTAACCCATAAAGTGCTGGGATTTGCACTTATATAGCATGGACGCTGAGTACATTTTATGAAAATGAGACTACCATGCACACATAAAAAACAAAAAAATAGTTACAATATCTTCTTAGTATATAATAATGGCAAGTCTTACATCATCTGAAAAGTTATTAGTTGAACTATTAGTCCTTTTGCATTCTATTTGAATTACAAGGTTTTAGTGCAGGATTGCATTAACTAAAAGGACACCATTCATCGTTGGTGGCAAAATGTTCTTGAGCTCTATCTTAAAAACAAACTAAAATAGGAATGATCTTTAATACTAACATTGCATAAAGAAAATTAAATAATCCTAGTTAATGTCTACTTCAGATCTAAAATTTTTTGCAGGGCATACAAATTTATAACATTATCATAAAACAGAAAAATTTGAGGAAAAGATAAAATCAGAAAATAGGAAATAGAGATAAATTGAAAGTAGAGAGAAAATGAAGTTCATAACAAAAATTAAAAAATTAAAAATAATACTGAAACTACTTTCAAACTTACTTACTCTAATAATATATCTAAATGATTTATTTTGAAAATCTTCTTTTGGTAAAAGTAAATATAATAAAACTTCAGAAAGGTTTCTTAAATATCCTGGAAGTAAAATTAAAAGAGTTCATATTAGTGTAACATCCCAATTATTTAATTCAGAAATAGATAATATAACATAATATATACAGAAAAAAACAACAAATGATGATCACAACAGTGACTATGATGGTCGTGGATGTGACGATGAGGAAAGTGGCAGAGTTTTGTTTGAGATTTCTAATTCAGCATAGGCTGGAATGGTGCACAATAGAGCATCTTTCAATATTTTAATCCATCAAAAGCGTCAAGCTGGAAGAATCATTACTGCCCTTGCAAAAATGCTTAGAAACATTTCTCTAAATTGTATATTGTTAAGTTCAAATGCTGCTTGGGTCAACTTTGCCTTTCATCCTTTTGGGGTCAATAAAATAAGTACCAGTTGACACTGGGCTTGATGTAACCGACTTACCCTATGCTCCGAAATTGCTGGCTTTGTGCCAAAATTTGAAACCAATATTTTAATCCATCTCTATTGGTTTGAGCAGAAGTATATTATTTTTTGTTTTAGAACTATGACTGCAGGTATGGCTGTTTGGTAAGAAGTTTATTTCACATCTAAATGGTTCCAGGATCAATCGTACAGTGTAGTACTGGGCAAGTGTCTTCTAATATAGCTCCAGGCCAACCAAAGCCTTGTGAGTAGATTTGACAGGCAGAAACTGAAAAAGGCCTGTTGTATTGTGTATGTGGGGAGGCACAATGGCCCAGTGGTTAGGGCAGCGGACTCGCGGTTGTAGGATCGCAGTTTCGATTCCCAGACTGGGCATTGTGAGTGTTTATTGAGTGAAAACACCTAAAGCTCCACAAAGCTCCAGCAGGTAGTGGTGGCAAACCCTGCTGTACTCTTTCAGTCACTTACATGTTAATTTCACAAGCAGGCTGTTCTGTTGTTTGGATCAACTGGAACCCTTGTCCCCGTAACCGATGGAATGCTACATTGTTGTGTATATATGTATGTATACGTGTGTGCATGTTACTACCTCCTTACTTTGACATCACAAAATAGTTGCAAACGAGTGTCATCATGATGCATGTAGTGTCCTTTGTTTCTAATCTTCTGAAAAAATATGTCTGGTTGTGTGGAAATATTACCTTACTAGGAAACAGATGAAGGTTAGCGATATGAAGGGCATCAGTCTATAGAAAATCTACCTCAACAAATTCTGTCCAACCTGCACAAGCATGAAAAAAAGACATTAAAATGATGACGGTAATGACATTCTCTCTTCTTCTATTACACACACACACACACACACACACTCTCTCTCTCTCTCTCTCTCTCTCTCTATTTCCTTCTTTCTGATGCTGGTAAACAGACCATGACATACAGAAAAGTTCTTTAGTCTTGCTATGTGAGGAGGTGAGGGGAGGACAAGATAATCTCTCTAGTGCAGATGTGACAATAAAATGTACCTAATACACAGTATAAAGCAGTTGGTGACAGAAAGAACATCCTGCTATAGAAACCATAAAAAAAAATAGAACATATGAGCAAGCAGTGCTCTCTAACTCTCTATGAGACCAGTAATTCTAAATAAGAACTGTTTCAGTCTTTGACAGTATATCCAACCCATGCCAGTATCTTCATTGTAAACCAGCACAAGAAAAGCTGTGAGGTTCAGTTAAGAGCTTTCTTCCACTTCTCTCTCCAACTCCATATATAGGTTATACTTTGCATGACCATACCACCTTCACTATAACCTCTGATTTCTTGTATTGATACAAAAAAATTACAAATTTATAGAACAATAGTGAAGGTGCATTGCACAGTGGTTAAAGCATCAGGTTCACAATCATGTGATAGTGAGTTCGATTCCAGGACCAGGCTGTGTGTTGTGCTCTTGAGCAAAACACTTTATTTCACATTACTCTAGTTCATTCAGCTATAGAAATGAGTTGCAACATCACTGGTGCCAAACTGAATCAGCCTTTGCTTTTCCCTTGGATAACAGTGGTGTGAAGAGGAGAGGTTGGTATGCATAAACAACATTGCCCAGACTTGTGCCTCAGAGGGGAACTTTCTAGGAGCAATCCCATGGTCGTTCATAACTAAAGGGACTCTTTATTGTTTGACTGAATAGCCTAGTAAATGCCTAGTTGGTAGGTGAGTAAAGCACAGCAACATTTGAACTATATTACAAGACAGGCATTTAACTCAAAACTATATTAGTTATCTCTCATGACACTGACAACATCATTATTTCTTATATAAACATATTGCATATTTTCTGTACATGGGAATAAAGAATAGAAAAGTAAACAGAGAAAACAAAAGAAAAAATGAAAATATTGCAGCTGTAGTTGTCTCTTAAGCTGCCTAGGTAAACCCAGAACAAACAAACCTGTGATCAAATATATTCAATCCTACAATAATCCCCTCTTCATTTCAGACAGTGTATCCAATGTACCCTATTTTTTTTATTAAGGATCTGAAGAAAATTTAGCTACTATTTCTTGTATTCTGAGCAACCATGTAGAGGTGTCCACTCAGGATAGAGAGCATAGAACATGAACAATCCTTCAAAAATTCTTGCAGCTTATTCATCAAGTTGAGGGAAAGTCTTTTTAGAGGCTAAAGATATAACTTGAACGCATTTCAAAATAGATAAGGTGGATGGAAATGTTATTTTTGCATAGTATATTGATTTATGAAAAGTATATTTATTGTGATTCTCATTTCTTGAGATATAATTGAAATAATTTCTTGAGGTATAATTGAAAATACAGTAGAGTTTTTACAATGCGGTAGTCAATAATGGAAAAGTGGTAGTAAATAATGGAAAAGATTATTAATAATATACAAGATGTCCCAAAAGTCACTGATGGGTTTCAATTTTAAATAACTTCCATAACTTTACAAATAAATGCATGATAGTTTGATACAATGCAAAGGACATAACGGAAATTAATATGCATGATTCAAATTTTGCAAAACCACTACATCACATAAGAAAAATGACATAGCTTAAATGGCAGCCAATTTTGGCTTTGCACGCCTGTGCTCTTTCCAAAACTTGCACCATAACACCCTCAAGAGTTTCAGACCCCACTTCTCTGATTTTTCTATTGATGTTCTCCTTCAGTTGCACCAAGGTCTCCGGTTTGTTAGCATAAACCCTCTCTTTCAGGAATCCCCACAAGAAAAAATCTGGGCTAGTCAAGTCTGGGGAACATGAAGGCCAGTCAAAATAGACCTCACACATGGTTCCAGCAAGATGGGGCAACTGTTCATACCGCAAAAAAAACAATGCAGTTGCTACGGCAGTGCTTTGGAAAGAGAATACTCTTCTGCTATGGCAATGTCAACTGGCCTTCACGTTCAGCAGATCTGACTAGCCCAGAACTAAACAATAACAAAACTTTAATGAGTTTCATACCTGTTTACTCTGAGTTCAAATCCTGGAATAGCTACTTTTACATTTCATCCCTCCAAAAGGAGTGACATTCAAAATAATGTGTATCAGTAATATACTAAGATATAGGTGCTCTTTCAACTGACTGGACAAAATCACACAATATTTGTAGAGAAACATTTTCAGCAAAAATTCAAAGAAGAAACAGAAAAGTAAAATACTCACGGTGCTCATGCTCAGTTGATGTAATAGTTGTATCTCGACACATTTTTTCCATCTCCACTTCTAGGTCAAAAAATATGCTTTCTATATCGGGATTAACATTATCTACAACAACAAAACTCACAATTGTTATATAGAAAAAGAATTTGAAAGAACACAAGAACAATACAGATTATTCCCTGACAACAAATTAAAATATTGACTAACTTTATTTTGATTTTTTCTGGTTTAGTCAGAGGAAGAAGGGCACAGTCTGTAACCTTTGCATGGCCTCTGAAACTGGTGGGGTGAGGAAGGGGAGAATAAGACACAATTTACTAGTTATAACTGATGAGCTTTTTCAGTTTTCTATTACCAAATTTTACTCACAAGGCATCAATTTGATGCTTTAGATAAAAGACAATGTGTAATGTAGTGGGATCAAACCCAGAACCGTGGTATTATTAAATGAACTTCTTCATCACATATCTGTACTTGCACCCACAAAGGAACATGTGCATGCCTATGTGATTACAATGTTGAGCAGGGAATACTCTTCCAAGAAAATGTGCTTCTGAGTTCGCAATATTAACATTCATTGATATTATAATTTAAGATGTGGTGAACAAAAGAAAATAATAGAACCCAATTCCCTTGGAAACTATACAACTGATTATATAAATACAGGTAACATTATGTATAAGTGTAAGAGTAGTTTCATTTACACTCATCTGAAGCCTTCAGCAGTTTCTGGCCATTTACAAAGAGATCTGCATATTAAATAAATTAATATATAACGGCACAATAGCTGTGTAGGTAGTAGACTATTGACAGCATGTAAGTTGCAGGTAGGTATGACAGCATGGTCCTAACTGCAAACTTACAACAGCAATTGTAGCACATTTCTGAGCAAGACAACTTTACTTGCCTCACAACAGAAAAGGCAGTTAATGTTTTAATAAGATATAAGTGTATGCATGTCTATTTATACATATAAAAATAAAATTATGGGATGAGAACTTACCATCTTTAAGGAGGCTTTTAAATTTTTCATTTGCCCTCCTATATAACCGAATATGAGAAGCGAAATCGTCAACCAACTTTTGGGTGAAATATGGCATCCATTCAACTTCTTTTGATCTTCAAAGCAAACAAACATTTAACATTATATAAGATTTAAATACAGTTAATAATAGAATATTAATTATATCTCAAATTTAAAGTATTTTCTGCTTTAGGTTTTATTCTTTTATCATGATCAACTGATTTTCATATGGGTAGACATTAATGAGGATTATTCTCAGCAATAGCATTCTTATACAAGTTCATTATACTGACTTGCTCATAAATCCTTTTAAATTACGCCTTATTTTAGAAACTTCAGAATAACATTAGAGAAGAATCACAATAAGTATTTGAAAATACAGGTTTGAAAGTAGAAACCTAATGGTTACACACACACCAAAAAAAAGAAAGCCATGTCTACCCCAGGTAGTATGTATCTATCTCATACAATGTCATCCTGAACCAATCTTTTCCACCAAAATGACCAGCTCATAAAACTTTTGTATACATGTATTCTCTATTCTCATTATGCCACATAATCTTTTTCCTCTCATCATTTATCTTCTCTGGTCTCTTCAAAGCCTTCTCTTTAGCAAATAACTGCTGCATCTAATATTGTGATGTAGTTACAGTTATTTACAACCATTTTGTTCATTATATTCCAATTATATATTCAACAGATTGAAATATACTCAACATTTAGTGAAAGTAAAACACCATCTTGACATTTGAGAAGCACAATTCATGACCACAGTCTGAAGCAGTTAGCAATTACAAAATGACATGTCTATAAAAGAGCAATAGAAATTTCTAACATTGGCAAGGCCACAAATCTAGGCGGATGCATTGGCCTATTAACTTGGTTTCAGTATATGAATGATACTTTACTTTATTGACCCTGAAAGGGTGAAAGGCAAAGTTGCTCTAGGTACAATTTCAAGTCAGAAGTTAAAGAGTCTACACAAATACCAAATGGCATTTTGTTTGATGTTCAAATAAGAGAGCAATATGTCTATGAAACCAGGCATTTCCTGGGACTGCAGAAGAAAGATCTTTGCAGAGTTTCAGTATAATTTTGTTTCTCCAATCCATTTTATAAAATAGGCAGGGAAGCAGAATGGACAGGAAGAATGAAAAGTGAAATATGATGATAGCACTATTCTCCTGGTATACTAAATTATTATTATTATTATTATGGATAAGCTCCAACCTGGGCTGCAGCAACAAAATCTACCTGCAGCACTTCTTGGTTCAACTCCACCACCTTGAGGTCATGGATACATTCTAGGTCAGTGTCTGTGATTAAGCAGTCAATGTAAGTGTGACAACGTTTTCCTCTTCTTACATCACCATGAAGTGGATTCCACAAGACTAATTTGAATGTTTCCAGTCCAGGATGGTTCACGCAGTGACTAGATAGTTACAACTGTCTTTGCCTGATCTTCTCACTAACTTTCGGCAGGTCTCCATAAAGGCATTCGTTTGTCATATGTTGCTGTCATTTCACATGTAGGGCCATTCATAGCATCCTTGTATAGCAGCCATCTAGCCCGTTTGATAATTTCACTGCCATACAATAGCACTAATTAGACAGTTGCAATGAACAGCTTCATTTTCATTTGCTGGGGCAATTTGGGGTTTCAGACCTTCTTTAATTTGTGGCATGCTGCTCATGCTTGTGCCTTCCTGATTTTGATGTCTGCTTCTGAACTGCTCACCCACCCACCTAAGTTTGGTATCAACTTCATCATCAATGTCACCTTTGACATCATTAAGGTTAAAGTCCTCAATGCTATGAATGACAGGATAAAAAAAAATGTGGTTGATAAGAAAGAATTAGATATGATCCTACATTTGTGACATATGCATTGAAAGCCTATATAAATACCACAGATATATTTTGAAACTTAGGCACTACAATATGCTATGTAACAATATTTTTAAGTTTTCAGAGCTATGAATTTCATCTTTCATGATTTTCAGCTTTTCAATGTTTAGAAACATTATACAATGACTACGAATTAAGGAAAGTACTTATTTCAAAAATTAAATCATGTTTTATGTTCAGTTACATTTAGACTGACAATTTTTATTATTGTTTAGCTCCAAGTTGGCCCGCATTGTATAGACTATGATGAAAGGCATTCCAGCCATTATCACCATTTTTTTTCTTCTTTTAGGCGTAGTGTAGTTTGAACTACAACTTCTATGTCTTTTTCTAAAAAAAAAAGATTAGAGTGTGATTTGAAGACAATTTTACAGCATTTTTATCAGATCAAGTATCTTATAGAATTTAGCCTGTCATTAGGCAATCTTTTACCCAATTATGTTCTAAAGTTAATTTCAGTCATTTATTTAATTAATACCAGTGGGCAATGACACAAAGTATACAATGTTGTCAAAGGAGCATTATATATTTCAAGGAAAAAATGCAGACTACATTGACCTCCCAAGACTGGAATGTTCTATCCAGAGCTCTGAAAAAGTCTAAAAATAATGAAATTAAAATCTTCCCTTTATAACCACAGAACACCTATTTTCTAAAGCAAAATAATTGGCTTTCTTATATTACACAGCCTTCCATTATCCAAAGATCAATCTAAGACAGGGGTGATTAAGCAACAGTTTATCATTGTTAGCGAGCTATCAAAACTGATGCAATTATTGTGAACTTTAAACGCATTACATAAACGTAAAGAACTAACTACAAAAGTACACAAAATCAAGCCAATGAGAGGGGCTTTGACATAAAAGCTCATGCTACTAAAAAAGCAGTCAAATTTCCTTCATATTATTTGACCATCATAAAAAAGAAGACACAAAAAAAAAAATATTAGCCTCTTTAAAAAAATAGAAACAAGATGGCCTCAGATGAAATGTCATTAACCCTTTGGCATTTAATCTAGTCATGTTTGGTCCAAATATTCTACCAGTTTTATGCTAAAATTGACCAAATCCAACCTTTCATACATACTCTACAATGTCATTCTAAAAATATACAAATGCACCATTGAAATTTTGAAGCTACAAACTAATGTGTGAATAAATAAGCAATATGTTTGACAAAGAAATCTAAATGCTAAAAGGTTAACATAAACAGGTCTACTTGATCTGGGCTAACCTGCAGCTAAACAAGTACACACAGATATAATACTTAAACTAATTCTTTTATTCTTTTACTTGTTTGTCATTTGACTGTGGCCATGCTGGAACACTGCTTTCAAGGGTTTTAATTGAAGAAATTGACCTCAGGTCTTATTCTTTGTAAGCCTAATCTCTTTCTATCAGTCTCTTTTGCTGAACCGCTAAGTTATGGGGACAGAAACCCACCAACATCAGTTTTCAAGAGATGGTGGTGGGGGAACAAACACAGCACATAAACACACACACACACACACACACACACACACACACTCACACACACACACACACACACACAGATGACAGGCTTCCTTCAGTTTCCTTCTACCAAATTCACTCACAAAGCTTTGGTTGGCCCGAGGCTGTAGTAGAAGACACTTGCCCAAAGTGCCATGCAATGGGACTGAACATGGAACTATGTGGTTGGGAAGCAAGCTTCTTATTACACAACCATGCCTACACCTGAGAAAATACAGTGTGCAAACGTGTATGTGTGTGTGTAACTTTAACAAACCATTCAATGTGATTCGTGTTTAACTTGAATTTCTAAAAGCTGACACCTGAAGGAAAAGAATGAGAGAGAAGGGGGTGAAGGCTTGAACCAAATATTCAATGCAGGTTTAGGAAGTGAGAAAATAAAGATGATAGGAAGAGATGTGGTGAGGGCATCAGATCGGCTTTTTAGTAGTGCAATATACTGATACTGATTACAAGTTCAGAGAAACAGAAACGACAGAGAGAAAAAAAACAAAGCAAAACAGTGGGCTAATTGTTAGTGTATTGGTAAGTGAAAACTTGCCAGCATATTAGATGGTTTCTTCATTAGTTTTATGTAAACTGAATGTGAGCATGTGTCAGTTTTGTTCCACAAATGTTAGTAGTACTTTAATATGAATAGTAATTGTGCTTTGAAGAGAAAGAACAAGCAGCTGTTCAGTGTTGAATTAATTTCTGGCCTTAAGAGGTCCTACGAGATAGAGTTTTGATAATAGTTATTGATGTATAATTTGCTATGAAAATTCTGGTTTAACACAGAATACAACATGCACTTTTACTCTTAAAAAAAATAAGTCCTTAAATGAACCCCTTATATATCATCATCATCATCGTTTAACGTCCGCTTTCCATGCTAGCATGGGTTGGACGATTTGACTGAGGACTGGTGAAACCGGATGGCAACACCAGGCTCCAGTCTGATTTGGCAGAGTTTCTACAGCTGGATGCCCTTCCTAACGCCAACCACTCAGAGAGTGTAGTGGGTGCTTTTACGTGTCACCCACACGAAAACGGCCACGCTCGAAATGGTGTCTTTTATGTGCCACCCGCACAAGCCAGTCCAGGGGCACTGGCAACGATCTCGCTCGAAAATCCTACAGGAGCCAGTCAGGCGGTACTGGCAACGGCCACGCTCAAAATGGTGCATCTCATGTGCCACCCGCACAAGAACCAGTCCAGGGGCACTGGCAACGATCTTACTTGGCTTGCCGGGTCTTCTCACGCACAGTACATTTCCAAAGGTCTCGGTCAGTAGTCATCGCCTCGGTGAGGCCCAATGTACGAAGGTCTTGCCTCACCACCTCAGCCCAGGTCTTCCTGGGCCTACCTCTTCCACGGGTTCCCTCAACTGTTAGGGTGTGGCACTTTTTCACGCAGCTATCCTCCTCCATTCTCACCACATGTCCATACCAGCGCAATCGTCTCTCTTGCACGCCACAACTGATGCTTCTAATGTTCAGCTTTTCTCTCAAGATACTAACACTCTGACGGGTATTCACATTGACATTACACATCCAACGGAGCATACTGGCTTCATTCCTTGCGAGCTTACGTATGTCCTCAGCAGTTACAGCCCATGTTTCACTGCCATGTAGCATGGTTGTTCGTACGCATGCGTCATACAGTCTGCCTTTTACTCTGAGTGAGAGTCCCTTTGTCGCCAGCAGGGGTAAGAGCTCTCTAAACTTTGCCCAGGCTATTCTTATTCTAGCAGCTACACTTTCAGCGCACCCACCCCCACTACTAACTTGGTCGCCCAGATAGCGGAAGCTATCGACTACCTCTAGTTTTTCACTCTGGAATGAGATAGAAGTTGTTTCCTGTTTGTTTACAGTCTTTATTGCACCTGAACATCTGCCACAAACAAAAACTAACTTGCTAGTTAACCTGCCTTTGATGTTGCTGCACCTCTTATGTGTCCATAGCTTGCACCGGGTATATCTTATAGAGTTACTACCTACTCCTTTTCTACATACTGAGCAGGGCCATCTACCTGAAGGGGTTTGTGTTTTATCTACCTTCCTACTTATTAGGATTTTGGTTTTAGCTAGGTTGACTCTGAGGCCCTTCAATTCTAGACCTTGCTTCCACACCTGAAACTTTTCTAGTTCTGATAGTGACTCCGCAATTAGGACAAGGTCATCAGCATAGAGGAGCTCCCAGGGGCATCCTGTCTTGAACTCCTCTGTGATTGCCTGGAGGACTATGGTAAATAAGAGGGGGCTGAGGACGGAACCTTGGCGGACCCCTACCTCTACCCGGAATTCATTGCTGTACTCATTTCCAACCCTCACCTTACTGGCAGCATCTCTGTACATGGCTCGCACAGCTCTCACTAACCATTCTTCTATCCCAAGTTTCCTCATTGACCACCAGATAAGGGATCGGGGGACCCTGTCAAAGGCTTTCTCCATGTCAACGAAAGCCAGGTCCAGAGGTTTATCCTTAGCTAGGTATTTCTCCTGCAACTGTCTCACTAGAAATAAGGCATCAGTAGTGCTTTTACCTGGCACGAACCCAAACTGCATCTCATCTAAATTGATTCGCTCCCTAATTAGTTGGGCTATGACCCTCTCTGTAACTTTCATAACCTGATCTAACAGCTTGATGCCTCTGTAATTATTTGTATCTAAAGCGTCACCTTTACCTTTGTAGCAGTTGACTATGATGCTGCTACACCAGTCATTGGGTATGACTCCTTCGTGTATCACCTGGTTCGTAATACGGGTGACTAGGCTATAGCCAACACTGCCAGATATTTTGAGCATCTCTGCAGTGATTCCTGATGGGCCGGGGGCTTTCCCGGTCTTCATACTCTTAATTGCTTTATCTACCCTGGTACTATCAACTCGGATAGCTGGTCCCTCTATTGGGTCGACATACGGCAGGCTCTCTTTCTCCCATTCATTCTCTTTATTAAGCAATCTATCGTAGTGGCATCTCCAGACCTCTTTCTTTGCATCCTCATTTAATGCAAGCGTACCATCATCCATGTGAACACATTTCTCTCCTACAACATCACTATTCTCTCTCCTACACTGTCTTGCAACACGAAATACCTCGAGTCTTTGGTCCTCACGGCGCAGAACATTGGCAAATCTTTCCTTATCTGCTTCCCCTCTGGCTAAATAAACCTGTCGCCTAGCCTCCCTTCTGGCACATTGGTACAATTCCCTGCTACCACCGTTCTTCCAGTCCTTCCAAGCCTGTTTCTTTTGTCTAATAGCCCTGTCTACCTCCTTGTTCCACCACCACGTTACTCTGGGTTGGGAGGGGACCTTACACCACCCACAAATCTGGTCGGTGGCTTTCAACAGGTTGTCCCGCAGAAATCTCCAATTGTCTTCCACGTTGTATGATGCTATATCCCCTTCTATTTCGTTAAATGCTTCAAGTAACTTGTCTCTAAGTCTGTCCGTTTGCAGGGTCTTTAAGCTTCCACACCCTTCTTCTCCAAGCCTGTCTAATTCTGGGCACCCATTTTGCCTTGATCCCAAAGTCGCTAACTACTAATCTATGTTGTGGGGTACATTCTTCGCCAGGGTAGGTTTTGGCATTTATAAGCCGCCCTCTTTCCCTATTTCTGGCGAGGATGTAGTCGATTTGGCTAGAGTGTCTGCCGGAGCGGTAGGTGACTAGGTGACTGGCAGGTTTCCTGAAGTTGGTATTGCAGACCATAAGATCGGTTGCATCACAGAACTCCAGCAGTCTGGTTCCCTCCTCGTTGCGGGAACCGAAGCCATAGCCTCCATGTATGCCATGGAAGCCTCCAGCACGACGTCAGACATGACCATTGAAGTCTCCAGCCACAAAGAGAAGGTCCCTGTCACTCGTCGACGAGGTAGTTTGCAAGAGGGTGTCATAGAATTGGTCTTTCAGACCATCTGGTAGCCCCGGTTGAGGTGCATAGGCTGAGATGACAGTAGCTAATCTATGATGAAGCACTAGTCTGATCTTAAGTACTCTGTCACTTACTCTAACGACCTCGATTACCTTATCCACCCATTTCTCCGCTAGAAGTATTCCTACGCCCCCGACCCCGTCAGTGTTCCCTGCCCAGAAAATCTTGTACCTGTGTTCTTTGCCTGTGAGGAACCTCGCAGAACCTCCTCTCCATCTTACTTCCTGGATGCAGCACATATCTACGCGTCTCCGTTCAAGCATCTCAACAATTTCACCAGATCTACCTTTCAGCGTGCTGACGTTGAGAGTGCCAATCCTAACAGTATGGGTGTTGGGGTGTGGGCCTGTAGCCTGGGAAGGGGAAAAGCAGTGTCGTGTACCTGAAAAGAAAACTTGCAATTGGAAGAGTTCATAAGCAAAACAGTACCTACAACCTGCAAACATTTCTCAAACTTAATGCGCTACCCAAAGGTAGGGGAGAGGATGGCCAAGGCCACTAGATGGGTTCCGGGAGACAGCCAAGGTTGACAGGATGACAGAGGAATGAACTTCCGGTGGAGGGGGTGGGAGGGCGGGTTACCGCCAGCGAGTAGATAGGGCTCTTAATTGTAGATTTTAAATATTTGAGAGACAACAATGCATAAATCGTAATTTTTAAAAGAGCAATGAATTTAGGAAGCTTAGAAAATGAATAAGTATGAATTTAAGACAACTGAATTCAATTGAATTTCATGGAGAGAAACAAGATAAATAATAGAGGGCAAACTAAAGCGCGAAGGTATGAGATGTTTGAGGCCGTAAATAAATAAAAATCTCTATCTTATCTGCATCTTGGAGATTTCGTCGTAGTATGTCAGCGAGATAATTTAGAATGGGTTTCTCATTTATATATAGCCAGAACCTGAAGACCTTAAGGAAAAACTACGAGAGAGAGAGAGAGAGAGAGAGGATGGAGGGGTAGACAGAGGCATGGCGGGAGAAAAGATCATCATCATCATCATCATATATATATATATATATATATATATATATATATAAAGAGAGAGAGAGAGGGGGGACCAGTCAAGCAGCACATCACGCTGTAATTCTTGGGCTGAGAAATCAACACTTAAAAGCCATAATTTTAAGGAGCGATAAGAATTTTTGAATAAAGGAAAATGGGTAGGGGTGGGTAGGTACCGCCAGCGAGTAGATAGGGCTCTTAATTGTAGATCTTAAATATTTGAGAGACAACAATGCATAAATCGTAATTTTTAAAAGAGCAATGAATTTAGGAAGCTTAGAAAATGAATAAGTATGAATTTAAGACAACAACTGAATTCAATTGAATTTCATGGAGAGAAACAAGATAAATAATAGAGGGCAAACTAAAGCGCGAAGGTATGAGATGTTTGAGGCCGTAAATAAATAAAAATCTCTATCTTATCTGCATCTTGGAGATTTCGTCGTAGTATGTCAGCGAGATAATTTAGAATGGGTTTCTCATTTATATATAGCCAGAACCTGAAGACCTTAAGGAAAAACTACGAGAGAGAGAGAGAGAGAGAGAGAGAGAGAGAGAGAGAGAGATAGAGAGAGGATGGAGGGGTAGACAGAGGCATGGCGGGAGAAAAGAGATCATCATCATCATCATATATATATATATATATATATATATATATATATATATATATATAAAGAGAGAGAGGGGGGGGACCAGTCAAGCAGCACATCACGCTGTAATTCTTGGGCTGAGAAATCAACACTTAAAAGCCATAATTTTAAGGAGCGATAAGAATTTTTGAATAAAGGAAAATGGGTAGTGGTGGTGGGTAGGTACCGCCAGCGAGTAGAGAGGGCTCTTAATTGTAGATTTTAAATATTTGAGAGACAACAATGCATAAATCGTAATTTTTAAAAGAGCAATGAATTTAGGTGGAAGTTACATTTCTGTCTAAAGTTATTTTCCAAGGAAACAAGTTATTTTGTTTTTAAATTAAGATCCACTACTATAGAGGAAAAAAATAAGGTACATAACAATGTATCTATATCTAAGCATTAACCCTTTACCTGTCCAAAGCATTTTCATAAGTCTGCCCTAAGCACCCATACTTGTTTCCAGATTTTTAGTCATCCTTGTTTCATATATTCTGAATAATATAAATTTTTCTTTCATTATGTCCCACAAAAAATTGGGAACATGTATCATATAAGATGCATGAACTCCAGGGAAAAGTGTCCTGTGTATCCTTTGCTTGCCTGTGTATCATATGTGATACACAGGCAAGCAAAGGGTTAAATTAATATATACCAGCACAGTGCAAAAAAATTTCATTTATTTGATCCTTTGTAAAATATTGGGTTGGCAAGAAAGTAATTTTTGTTTTTTATTGTAAAATAAAAGTCTTTTTTTTTTCATACAAAGAATGAACTTTAATCATTATATATATTTTCCATTTTGTTCAATGACCTTTTGCCATCTTCCGTGCTCATAGAACTTCTGGTCTTTATCAGCCAAAAACTGAAGCAAGTGCAATTTCAGGTCATCATCATTATTGAAAATTTTACCATTCGAAGAATTTTGCAAACTTCAAAATAAATGGTTATTTGATGGTGCAAGGTCAGGGTTATATGGTGGATGTGACATAACTTCCCAACCAAACTCCAATAATTTTTTACGAGTTAGCAAAGACATCTGTGGCCTAGCATGTCATGGTAGAACACAATTTCTTTATGATTTGCCAATTGTGGCCGTTTTTCTTTGATTGCTTCCTCTAGTTTCATTAGTTGTTGACAGTAAACATCTGAATTGATTGTTTGGTTCCTTGGAAGCAGCTCAAAATACACAACACCTTTGTAATCCCACCAAATTGACAGCATGACCTTTTTTTGATGCAATTCAGCTTTTGATGTGGTTTGTGCTGGTTCATTATGTCTGGACCATGATCATTTTCAATTGATGTTATTGTAGACAATCCGTTTTTTATCACCAGTGATGACTTATTTCAAAAAAAAGATCTATTTCATTGCGTTTGAGATGCATATCGCAAATATTGTGTTGAGTGAAAAATCTCCAGATCAGAATTTTTTAAAACCATTTCTGACATGTGTGTTCTCTTAAGCAATCAGCACCATAAACTTCACATATCTCTTTGTGAGCCTCAACAGTTTTCTTGCCTTTATGGAAATAAAAAAGCAAAATATGGCGAAAATGTTCGTTTTTGCACTCCATATTAAAATTGACACTGAACTAACAGCTGTAAACAAAATTATTACATGCAATTTGCTTCTAAAGTAAACTAAAAGTAATAGCTATCAAATGTCAAAAGTAAAAAAAATCATGACATTGACAAAAGTCATTAAAAAAAATCAGAACTCTATTTGCAAAAAATGAAATCATTCTCTTGCCAACTGAATATATTGTCAATGGCAACATACAGTTAAGCTCTCTGAGATGCAAGATTTTATATCACCAAGAGAAAGCAAAAGTTTGGTAAGTTTCTCTTACATATGAAATTCCATCTAATAAAGCTATAGACACTAAAGCATCTAAAACCACAACCATGAAAACTTCAGGGCATGAAAATACCCACCACACTATTTTTGTCATCAAAGATGATAAAATGTTCAATTTATCTTAATTCATTTATTTATTTTTTGTCAGAGTGATACTTTTTTTTTTTTTTAACTATAATTTTTTAAATTTATTTTATCTAACTGAATTATAATTGTATTTGATTTTTCTTGTCTGAAATTCTGAAATTTCAATATTTTATCAATGAATATAGTTGCCAGAAATGATACTGAGTTAGATGAAAACTGAGATTAAAAACAAAATCTG